>NC_046659.1:58295623-58303585 GCF_010883055.1 Belonocnema kinseyi
GGCGCATACTTTGAATAAAATATTTGTTATCATTCTCTTGAAATAAATGTGTTTTTTTCTTGAAAAAATACCGGTTTCATATGTATACACCTGGTATATAATCTCTATACGACTCAGAAATATTGTGCGATTTGTATACGCTGAATAATAATTTCATAATAAACAATTAATTAGAAATAAAAGGTTAAATTCAGTTAACAATATCATTGTGGTGATTTTCGTGTCTCGGCCTACATGTCCCATTCAATAAGCGTACAACCCAATTCACGTACAATTACCCGGTTCGAGTGCGGCGTGACCAGACCGGAACGTCGTGAAAAGCGATTTAACTTGTTTGACATGTCGCTCTCGCCGGAAAAGCTTTGTAAATTTTCACGAGCTTATGCCACGGTTTAATCGTGGAATGGCCCAGACTCTAGAAATTGACATATGAATTGCGGAGCCTGAGCAAGTAACATAGTGTATTATGTATGCTCAATGCTCATGCTCATGATGAAGACCTGCTGGCTAAAGTAGCTAGTCTGAGTGCCGGCTGACTAAAGCACAACTCGTTCCACTTGTCGAGGGATGATAGAATTGTATTTACTTGGAGTTTGCATGCTAGTTTATGGCACGCTGCTAGCTTTACGCGCAACAGAGGCATAAATATCTTTAGTCGTCAACCATTCGTCACTCTTCTCTTTGTCTAGTCTGGATAAAGCATTGGTCATCTCAATGTAGGGAATTTGTAATTTACTATAATATCACCAAAAATGACCAGGTATTAAATTCAGTTAGTAAATCGCATCAAAACGCTGCAAAATGGGCAGTTTTTATTTCTTATATAATATAGTTATTAACTATTTGCGAAGTTTTTATATGAAGGATTTTTTGTAATGCAGCAGGGAGGAAAGCAGCAGTATTAAAAAGCATTACACAGCCACACACGTCACGTCATGATTAAGCCATAACCTCAAAACATGACAAAAAATCATGCACTGAGGCAAATAAATTTCAAAATAATGCCAGTGATGCAAATTTTCACTTCAAAAACATGTCAACAACTGTGGAGGATCAACCCTTGCCTGATATCAACTTATTTAACATAACTTTACCCAACAGAACCTGACCTCACCTAACCTGAATTAACAGAAATTTATTGAACTGCATGTAAAGCTCTGGAAGCATATTTTCCCAGTAGCAAATATGTACTACATCGAATCGGTCAACTCGAGCCTAACATAGAAATAAATCTAACCTAGCCTAACCTAACCTAACCTCACGAAACACAATTAAATTGGTTTTGTTGTCCCGTTGTGTTTGCGGTACCGTTTGAATCAGCTTGGGTTTAACCTGCGAAGAGGTCAAACCTATTCTATCCTAAAAAACCTGACATAACCTAACCTAACCTAACCTATCTTAACATCACATAACACAATTAAACTCATTGTGTTGTCACGTGGCGTTCGCGGTACCGTTTCATTCAGCTTCGGCTTAACCTACATAGAGGTTTAACCTATCCTAACCTAACAAAACCTGACCTAACCTAACGTTACCGAATGAAATTCAACCACACGAGTAGCTATGTAAGCGTACGGTTCTTAGTCTTAAATGTGTGCTATATTTAATAGGTTAACTCGATCTTAACCTAAAAATGAATCTAACTTAACATAACCTAACGAAATTTTGCTTAACGCAACACAACTTAACTTAAGTGTTCCCGTTGTAACACATTAAAATTCATTTCATTGTACTACAGGCGGTTAAAAATTTAGACGCACATTACTCATTTGGAGAAACTTAGAACTACAAGCAGAATTGACCCCATTTCAATTAACCTGACAATGTTTGTATCAATTAAAATGTAGAACTGTAACTTAAACATGCAAATGAATAAGAGCTTTATTCTGCCTGCTATAACGTCTCCTTTTTTCTTCGAAGGAACGATGCAAAGGGTTACGCTTACGCTTAAGACCTACATTCGTTTCCCTTTTCAACATCCAGCAAAAATCAGCCATCATGACCTCGTCCCATCTACCCTGATATCGTTGTTCCATCACTTTTATGTCTTGATGAAAACGTTCCCCTTGTTCTTCGCTGAAATCACCAACATTTTCTGGAAACTTATCCAGATGGGAATCTAGAATGTGAAGTTTTAAATTCATCAAGCAGCCTAACTTTTTCTAGTTTCTTATCATTTTCGCAACAATATTCTTGTAGTCTGGACTTTTTTTGTTACCGAGGAAATTTGCGTTTACTGCCTTATAACTTTCCCAAGCGTCCATTTCAATTTTCGTCATGTGGCTCACGAAATTAGTATCTCTTGTCAATATTCGAATCTGTGGTCCATCAAATACTCCTTCTTTCAATTTAGCATCTGAAACATTAGGGAATTTAAGGGATATATACTTATAGCATTGTTCATCTTGGTCTAACGCCTTGACAAATTGCTTCATGAGCCTAAGTTTCATGTGGAGGGGTGGTAGTAAAATTTTTTCTGGATCAAGGAGGCTTTGGTTGATGATATTATGAGGACCAGGTTTGAATGAATCTCTTAAAGGCTAATTTTTTTTGCTGTAATGATTGGCTCGACCTCTGCTATTCCACAGGCATATAAAGCATGGCTCTCTCTTGAAACCCGATTATTGGCCTAATATCATTGTTATGATTTTGAGATCACCACATATTCGCCATTTGTGATTCGTGTAATTAACTTTTTCAAGAAGCATTTTAACATTGTTATATTCTTCTTTGATGACCGTTGAGTGAGCTATAGGGATAGGAGCGTAAGTATTCGTGTTAGGCAGTAAAACAGCCTTAATTCTGCGTTTTGACGAATCAATGAAAAGTCGCCATTCTTCGTCTCTGTACACACTCTTCTTCAAGTGGTTCATTAGTCCGTTAACGTCAGTGCAGTACACTAAAGACGTCTCTTCGTCTTTAACGAAAAACTATCTGAACTCTTTGTCCCTGTCGCTATAGAATGAAACTTTTGTCTTTGGCTCTAGAAGATTTCTTCTTTTTAGAAATGAAGCGGTAAATTCAGCGCCGTTTTTCGATAATCCAAGATCTCTAATAAAATCATTCAGCTCTAGTTGCGACACTAATATTGGAACCTTTAATTTTATTTTATGCACGCCATATTCGTCATCTTTTTCGTCATTTTCATCGAAATCATCAGAAATATTTTCTGCTCGATCACTGGTTTCACTACCGTCTCCATGATGTTGACTTTCAACTTCCATTCTATCATCTTCTAAAGCGCTTAAATCAGTCTGGCGTGCATTTTTATTGATTTCAATTGCTCTTGTGACTGTGCACACATTAATATACGAAATGTTATTTTTATTTTTGTCGTTGAACCCTTTGACGGAATTCATGCAAAAGTAGCAGTCTTTCGCAATAACGGGTTTTCTCCAATGGTTAGTGTAGAGTACTTGCGGTACTTTTTGTTGTTTGAATTTTTTAGACGATACAGCATAAGTCTGCAGGAATTGCAAATGACGTGAGGAACCCATTTTGTTTCTTGGCGCAGCAATTTACGGTCAAAACACTTTTCGTAAAGACTTTTCACTTCCGCGTCGATTGATTTTCGCAAACTGGTCACTTCATATTTACTGCAAATGTAACAGAATGAATCTGAACTATTCTTGCAGGCATGCAATTGAGAAATGCTCGCGATTTTTTTCCTTGTAGCATGAGACTCTACACCAACTAAGTGATCCATTGATGAAGAGCTACGGTTGCATGATGACGACGTCGGAGAGCCTGCTTTCCCACCCTGACCAGACGCCGTTACTGGGGTTTTTCCCTGCATCGTAATACACTTTTTACCTGTATCTGCCATGACGGTATGAACGCCGTTAACCAGGGACTCAGCCAATGTGGATCCGTTGCCAACCGTCACCACGTGGAGGTGCCCTGGTTACAGACACAGGCGAATAATTCTAGCAACAAGCGGTTACGAAACTCCAGACATTTACTGCTATTAATGTCAAAATATGAAAGTACGCAAGAACAGGATTGCCAGCGTCATCGGTTAGGTTCGGTCAGGTTTTGTTAGGTTAGGATAGGTTAAACCTCTATGTAGGTTAAGCCGAATCTGAATGAAACGGTACCGCAAACACAACGGGACAACACAATCAGTTTAATCGTGTTTTGTGAGGTTAGGTTAGGTTAGGCTAGGTTAGATTTATTTCTAGGTTAGGCTCGAGTTGACCCATTCGATGTAGCACAAATTTGCTACTGGGAAAGTAGTCAGGTTCTGTTGGGTAAAGTTAGGTTAAAGAAGTTGATATCAGGCAAGGGTTGATCCTTCATAGTTGTGGACATGTTTTTGAAGTGAAAATTTGCATCACTGGCATTATTCTGAAATTTATTTGCCTCGGTGCATGATTTTTCGTCATTTTTTGAGGTTATGCCTCAACCATGACGTGGCGGGTGATTTTTGATACCGAATTTGAATTCAGCGCCCCAAAATCCATAGGAATACGTGTTTTCTGTTACCAGATCCGCACATTTTTTTGTGTGGCTGTGTTATTAATGAATGTGCATTGAATAACAGCCAAATTCGCAAGGAAAAGCGAATAAATGCTTTTGTGCAACATAAACCTAAAAAACTTAATCTATTATGAAACTCAAAAGTTAGAATTTCCATGACACTGAATGATGCGCAAAGTAACGTATTCCATTAGCCGATGCAAGAATAAAACTAATGCATGCTGACTTGTATGGCTATTAGTTATTCGTGGTGGAAATGTTCTTTTACATTTTGTAATTTGAGCCATATAACTTAGGAAAAACGCAGCTTTTTTACGAGTTTGACTTAAATGCAATACATTTTTTAATATTCTGAATCATTCAATAATAGCTCTACAGGTTGTGTGATATCAGTGCAGTCTAACAATTAAACTTTTGTTAAAATTATCCTTACGCAAGAAGTATCCTTTTGAATATTCCCGACCTTAATCAGTGTTTGTATGTGGGTCGGTACTCCAGAACAAGTGGTAGGATAAAAGTACCCTTTCGATGACAATAGCTACTCCTAAAGCAAGCCGACTCTGTCACTATTGTCATCGACAGGGTACTTTTTCTATCACGCTCCAACACTGATTAATGTCAGAAATATTCAAAATAATCAACAATGATAAATGGTTTAATGTATGTAATATTTTTACCACACATTCTAAAGGCAATGTATATCGGCCTTGACATGGAGATTTTCGCAAAATTGTCTTGTTTTTTTATTTTTTAATTGGAAATTTATTGTTTTGTTGTGCCTGTAAAATTCAACACGTTGTTTGTAAATACGTAGGCAATGACAGATAGAGGGTAGAATGACTTACAATAAGAAATAAAAAAATTGTTTTCAACTTTACCGGCAAGCTTCACAGAACAAAGCACCGACTTTTTCGTTGATTGTCCACTGTTTACCACTTAAGACGTGATATCGATGAGGTTATGAGCAGTTATTAATTTTTCTGTTCACTCTGCTCTAACGCAAGCGCAATGCGGAGGTTGCAAGCTGCTCTAGTCAAATTTTCGCGTAAATTTGAATTGGGTAAATGAAAAATTGCTCTTTCTAATACACATTAATAATAAAAGTTTCTAGGTTATTCACAAAACAAGTTAAAAGTTTAAGTTATTTATTTTGAAAACTGTGGCAAGACGAGCACGCCACAGTTATCGCTGAAAACATCGATCGTTCACGATCGAAGGTGGAGCCTGAAGTTAGCATCTAATCTCGAAACGAGATTCGATGAGAGGGAGAATAGCTGCAGACAACTGCAGATAAAATAGAATGTATATACTTTCGATATCAGTCACGGCGGAAAGTGACTTTCGCAATCGCTTGTTTCAACTTTCTAGTCGATGCTTGAAAACGCAACTTTCGACCCGCTACGGGGGCATCGAAAGTCAAGTTTTTTATGTATGTGTTATGAAAAAGTAGATGTTTGTCAAATCCAGCAGCACACTTTTGTTTCCTTAAAGTGTGTACGAGGAGGGAAAAACGGTTTACTTAAATAATTTTTGCGTAACATCAAACCACTTTGGTAACACTTACTTACTTACGTACGTACGTACTTACTTACTTACTTACTCACTCACTCACTCACTCACCCACTCACTTACTTACTTAGTTACTTACTTACTTACTTCAGTAACATCAGTACCACTTAGTATCTAAAAAAGTTTTTCACTAAACTATTTATTTAGTGAAATGAGATCATTCAATTTTGACAGTTTCATTTTGGCGTTAGACCTTCTGCCCAAAAGAAAGATTTTTAAAGGTAAAAGTACATGAATTCTTCAGAAACATTTTTTAAATATTTGACAAATATTTAATTTTCCAATTTGTAATAACTTATTAACTTATTATTTTGAACTCTGTGTTAACCATCACTGATTATTAATGAAAACTTCCCTATCAGCACTAAGGAGGGTATTATATTATATAATAAGAAAAAATTATTATAACATATTATTATTACTTATTATTATTGAATTATATTGCATTATTACATTACATATTCCTCTAAGTATGCAGCCAGGCATACACAGCTGCAAGATTATTGTATTTCACAGGCATAATTTTACTTCGACTTTGTTCTGAGACCAGGTGATAGTCGAGGCTTGAATAGGGGATTCGAAGAAGCCTGATGTTTGGTATGATTTACTCTCTAAGTATTGTCCAAAATTTTCAGGTTAAAAGGGATTATGTCGATGCTCTTTCACTTTTAGAAACTTCTGTAGGAATTTTTCGGACTTTACAGTTTAGGAATTTTCAGTTACTTTAATTGAAAATTCCTAGAGTAACAAAATTTTCTTCGGTCCATTATTTTAATGTAAAACATGAAGTTTATGTTTGCCGTAAGAATATAAATAGAAAGAAAATATAACTGAACTTAAGACTAAACACTTATACTGTATCTATGTTATACATAGGGGAGAGTACCCAAATATGAGATACTAACTCTGTTTGGCGTGATTGTCGGAATTCTATGTATTGAATTTAAAAGTAATGTAGGTCATTTTAAAGGAAATTTAGTTTGTCATAAGAAGCTCAGATAAAAAATTTTATTAAAGTTTTTTTTATGCTGAAAATACAAAAAATGTAAAGAAGTTCTTTTTCCAAACTCGTCAAACTATTCTCATAATATGAGATACCCCAGGAAATAGCTAATAAAATCCAAAATAAAGTATTATTTTAAATGAAAAACTTCATTGTATGTTTCCGAAGTATAAATTTACTACTATTTAGATAAATTTAGTTTTTGCAGTAGTCACAAACACTTTTGTAACTAATTTCCCCCGCGCATCCACAGTGTTATAAAAGCCACAGATATATTATGAGAACCACACCGTGCAACTATGCACTTACTATGCCTGACCTGTACAATGAAAAACTTTGACACTATCGATATTTTCCTACTTAGTTATGCAATCCCCATTACTCCAGACAAACTTTACTGCTAAATACATATTTAATGAATAATAAATAGGGTTTGAAGAATTCCCTTCCAAGGACTCGACCACCATCGATTTCACAAAAATTTCGCCTATAATCTTTAGAAGCCCAATGAAAAATAGACGATACCACGAAATTACTCTTTCTTCAAGGGCTACAAGCTAGTGATAGAACCAACAGAGTGGGTCTCTTAGTTTAGCTCATACCCCGCTATCTCATATTACGAGAATATCTCATATTCGAGTACTCTCCTCTATATACACTCATTATATTAAAGACATAATTGTTTAAAGTTGTGATTTTTCGTCTTTATGAGATTTTCTGCGATTGAAAATTATTCAATTTATCGACATCGCCTATTTCAAAGCTATTTTTATTTGCCTTATTATTTAAAGGAATATTTGAATTCAAGTGATTTTTCAGTTTGAGTGTGTGATGATAGCCTTGTCGCTTGAGAAAAAGTGTGCGAGCAGCAGTGAATCACGACAGATCGTTGTCCGATCTTTTCGGATCAT
>NC_046659.1:58303685-58321191 GCF_010883055.1 Belonocnema kinseyi
TAAATAAAACTTGTACTATTAACTATTTCTAACAATCCTTCTCTGTCTATTTCTGATCTGGAAAAATTAATTAGTCATAAACATAAGCATTAAACATTAATCAAAGCCCATCTTTTATTATAAGAATTTTTTTTGACATTTGATATAGTGAGTACATTATATAGCATAGTTATTTACATATAAACTTCAGTCATATATAGTCTTACTTTAATTTTTATTTTCAAGACAAATATATACTGCAAATTTATTTTAAAATTATTGAACCAAACAATAATGTCACCATATATTACATGTTTAAAGAAATTTATTCACCAAATTTATACAAAATGTTTTTTTATTTTTTATAAATAATATTCTTGTGTAATTTTTTAGTAAAAATGGAATTTTCAGCAAGAAATTAATTTATAGCATAATAGCTAAACCATCAATCAAAGAAATGAATTTTCAACTAAAATATGAATGTTCCTTAAAAAAAAAAAGATTTCTTAAAAAAGTGGTTCAATCAAAATTAAAAAAAAAGTTGTATACGCAAACATATAAAAGATTAACTTTCTAGCAAACAGTAGAATTTGTATCCAAGAAAGATGAAATTTTTACTAAATCAAATGAATTTTTAAATCAAAAATACAAATTTGAAAAAAATGAATTTTCATCCGAAAAACACTTTATTTTGACATTTTAACATCAATTTATAAGTTTTTAACAAGAAGTAAATCTTCCATTAAAATTATATTTCAATTTTTAACCTAAGCATACGATGTTTCAACGAAACAGTTGAACTTTTAATAAAAAACTGCAACTTTTTGAGAAAAATGGTTTAATTTTTATACAAACAGTTGAATTTTTATCCAAGAAAGGTGTCATGTCTACTAAAATAAATGAATTCGTAAATTAAAGACAAATCATCAAAAAATAGTAGAATTTTTATTAAAAAAAGATTTCAGTTTCACTTTTCGGCATAAAAATATGAATTCAAATGAGAAAAAAATGTTCTATGAGAATAGTTGCATTTTCTACCCAAAAATATTAATTTTCAACAAAATAGTTGAATTTTTGACAAAGAAGAAAAAAGACTTTAATACAACATTCTTGAATTTTAAACCAAACTGTTGCATTTTTATCAAAGAGAGATGCAATTTTATATTAAAAAATATGAATTTTGAAAATAGAAAGACAAATTTTTTTAAATAGTTGAATTTTCAACCAAAAAAGATTTTTGTTTTACTTTTTAGCATTGAAATCTGAGATTTAAAAAGTAAGTCAATTTTCTATGAAACTAGTTGAATTTTCAACCAAAAAGGATGTATTTTCAACAAAATGGATAAATTTTCAAACAAATAATAAAATTTATAACTAGAAAGATAATATTGTGGAGAAAGCCACTGCAAAAAAATAAATATAAATACAAGGTAAACAGATTACTAACAAGAATATTATACCAGGGTTACCGCAAAACTTTATTTTTAATTTTCTCTAATTTCCCATTGACCAATTTTTCATTTTCCCTGACCATATTATCATTCGAAGAGAAAAATCGGAAACTTGAAAATATTTTCAACCTAGAATCTGTTATAAACGAAATGAAATAATTGCAAATTAATATTGAAAAAATTTCAAATTTATTCTACTTGACAGGTTCCCTTACCGACAAAATTCCCTGACTTTAAAAAAAATGTTGTTAACCAGGTTCGTTTTTATTCACCAGGTTTGTTCAGCGTGTGATGTGACAAAATCTTTCGATAGTAAATAATTACCAGACTTTTTTGGAAATGAGAGACCCCGAGTTTTGGCCTCGTCTTTAATTTCTATGTAGTTTTCCTTCGCTCGGCGCCAGTGGCTTATTTACAGACGAGAAAAAACCTATCCAGTAAATAGGTTTATTGAAGCGGTTTCTCAGCACAAATTCCATCTCGTAATACTAAAATTCTTTCAAATATAGAATAAGTTTTTTTTATGTAGAGCCTTTCTTCAATAGAATTCCTATAGACTTATGCAAAATCTGTTTGAATAGGCTAAATAGGGTCTCATTGGAGCATTCTCTACAACAGTGCTTATACGCCACTTGACATAAGGATCATTGTCTACCTATAACTCGTTTTTCAACATAAAAAATGTTGACAAGAAATACGAGAGAAATACATAATAATGTTAATTTTAATTTAATTAAAGCTCGATTACAACTAACTCATATTTCAAGAGTTTTTTTTACAAATGACCAGATTAATGTGTACGCAGAAAATATGTATCTGGGCTTTCGTATTACAAGAGCCTTAGTATTCGATCTGGACTTACGTATAAGGTCACATATTCGGATAAATTTTTGTCGTTTTCAACTCAGTACGAGCCGTTTAGATTAAAAAACGAGTCGCCATGGCATTTTTGAATTTTCAGCTTTTAAAAACCTCGTTTTAAGAAAAATGCATCTTGATTTATGGAGCCCCACCCTGGCGGACCAAAGGAACTTAATGGAGCCTCTACAAAGTACCCGTAAAGACCCCATTGGGTCTCCATTCGGTTCCCTTTTTAAAAAAACTCGAAAAAACAGCAAAATAAACTTTTAAATTGTTGAAATTCGGATTCTACGTTAAAATTCCCTATAGAAGGTGACGGGATAATCGCAATAGTTTTTTTTGCATCGGTAAAAAGTTTAAAAATATACAAGACGTATAACGCCTGTTGACTGCTACACTTCAAACGCATCTCCTGTAAGTAGCAGTCAACAGGCGTTAAACGTTTTATATTTTTTTAAACTTTTTACCGTTGCAAAAAAAAACTATTGCGATTATTGCGTGACCTTCTATAGGTAATTTTAACATAGAATCCAAATTTCAGGAATTGAAAAGTTGATTTTGCTGTTTTTTCGAGTTTTTAAAAAAGGAACCGAATGGTGTCTTTACGGGTACTTTGTAGAGGCTCCATTCGGTTCCTTCGCACAGTGGTCTGGAATAGGAATTTACTGTTCATAATCGCCCACAGGTCGTATTTCTTAACCGATTTAAAAGTCTTTTTAGAAATGCGCAGCAATTAATTTTTAAGAGAATTGTGGTTTGCTTTTTTTTAATTTTTTTTTCACAGAGCAACAATATATAAACAAATATAGTGACAAAATTGACCATTTTAGCTTTGTGAATTTTTACCTCAAGAAAAAATAAAGATAGAAACTCACTATCAGCCGGATTTTTTTATCATAGAAAAAATCTTTTATTTCACGCTAGTTGCTAATATTTTTCTTAAGATTCATAATTTGTAACAAAAAAATTAGCATGAGTTAACAGCTATTGTTTTTATAAACATTTCTATAAAGAAATTCTTCATAAACGAGTTTTTCTCATAGCTGTATTGATTTTTCTGAACAAAAGTGATTCGCAATTGTCTTTAAAGCCATTTATATGCTTTAATCTTTATCAAACATAAACAATATAGATTGTTTATAACAATTTAGTTAAGCAAGTCTCCTAATCAGCCGTTTCCTCGTGGAAAAAAATGTTTTTTTTCTTCAATAATTATTAGAGTGACATTTACTGCGGTGACTAACCAACGAAATTAAATAAAGAATAATTTATATGATTGTTCTAAAGAATTTTTTTAACAAAACTATGATTTATTTTTTTTACATGCAAAAAAGACAGTTTTCCCCTGAAATTATCCGACAATAAACTAACAGTGATTCCAAAATTGGATATGGGACATTAAATAACAATTTGTGTAATTGTTAATAATAATTGTAAAACAATGCGTGACAATCTGCGGTCGGTCGTATAAAAAAGTTATTTTTTCTTCAGTCATTTTTGTGATAATCTTATTTGTGTTATTGAATCAATGAAAAAATCGTTACTTATAATAATAATGAGATTATTATAAAAAAATTAAAATAAATAAATTACGATTCAGAACTCGAATCATTTTTAGATTCGAATAGTTCTGTTAGTTCATCGAGTTCTTGATCAAGTTCAACTTCAACTTTTTCCCATTCAGGCTTCAAGGATGCAATGAAAAGATCTGAGGACTCAAGGAGTTTGTGAATTAGGTCGTGCATAGTATGCAATCGAGAGATTTTTCGTGTGTTGAACTGTCGAATGTACTTGATATCCTTGTTCCTGGCTTCAGAAGCTTCTTCGGAATACATGCCGATTGGCAGCATAAAATTCTCCATAACTTCTACCCCATGTAGCAGTATTTTATGAACTGAAGAAGGCATTCAGTACCATGGATATAAGCTCACATACAGTTTTGCTGTCCTAAAAGCATACTCGTTGAAAAAGAGAGGAGGAATTTTTCTGCTGCTAACTAACATTTGTAGTGTGTTTCTAAACATTTTAATGAGTTCTTTATTTACTCCACTTATTTCGGGCACTTGATCAACATTCGAGAAAAACCTACGAGCCGTATTACCACAATTAGATTTGCCAGATCCTTGACTTAGTTGATCAATTATTCAACCCATCTTCTTTAGAAATTCGTGGCAAATTCTTTTCTTAGCTTCTTTCATCGTTGCTTTATCCTCTTTCTTGCATATGCTCCATTTGCAGATTTGTAAACGATAAGCAATATGTAGTATACACTCCATGAACCTAATCCAGGCATAAAAAGTAGAAAGACTAAATTCTAAGCTGAATACAATTTCTTTCTTCTGCTTTACACGCTCTAGATCATTCAGTTGCGATGGTGTCAATTTGCAAATGTAGCAAGTAGAAGATGATGGAGTATCAGTGAGAGCTGTACAAACTTTTCCATCCAACATAGTTAGCTTCATTTCTGTTGTCACTATATACACACCATTAGTCGTAGTAATTGTTGTGGCTCTAAGCTTCTGAACTTGTATCTTAATATTTTTGATTTCCGATTTCGTTAATTCCTTTGTTTCCTTTGCATATTCAATCATGATAGGTATACAACGTTTTGGCGAGGAGCTATGAGGAATCATCCAAACTGTTTCTCCCGTGTGCTTTACCCTCAACCGTATTGGCACCATTGATGCTGTGAAAAAAGAGTCATCGGTCAAATAGTTGTTATTAAACTTCTGATTGTATTTTCTATCAGTTGACAATCCAACGATGCCATATTTAATTTCAAAGTCCAAATAAGTGATCTTTAATCTATAGTGAATAGTAGTATATTGATACTTTGATAGTCTGACCTGTTGCATTAAAGCTAAAGCTTCTTCTGAAGAGTATTGCACATATGATTCAAAGTCAGATTTACTTGAAATCTTTAAATTTTCAGTATCGACAGAATTCAAAAGAACGACTATAGCATATGCAGTTTTTTTTCTTCCACTCTTTCGTAAACTTCGCAGAAATGTATCCTGTATCTCAGCAACCGTAAAACTCTCGTCAATGGACATTAATTTTCGTCTCTTTGTCGCAGCAGAAGCATCTTCGAATTTTGTATCCGAACTTTTTCTTCCTCCTTTTGATTTTATCCCAGAAAAAGTTACAACGAAGTCAGTTTTTAGCCACTTTTCGAACCTCTTTTCAAACTGACCTTTTATACTTAAACATTCTTTCCATTTTTTCTGAAATATAGGTAAAAAATACAAATTCAAATGATTAGCTACTATTTCTAGATGCCCAGGATCAAGATTGTACTCAGTTTGGATGAAACTTAACAAACCTTGCACGTCAATACCCTCATTGGCAATAAGAAAAAGGACCTTCTGACCTACCTTCAGAGTATCCTTTTTTTATTAGAAATAATAATATAAACAATTGAAATGTACAAACCTGCAGAAGATATTTTAAAATGACGCCAAAAGCAAATCATATAAATATAATTGGAACGCAGCTTCTCTCAGTTATATAAACGAAAATTATGATTTCTCTTGCGAGAGCGCGTGCGAGAGATACCCACCTAGCGGTGAACCTGGAACTATACTTTTCAGTTGAAAGTCACTTGTTCTTCATTTGTTTTTCATGAAGTTACGTACAAAACAAATGAAAGATAAGTGACTTCTGAATACGCAAGTACAGCGTTATTGCACCTTATTTTCACTTGTTCCTCACTTATTTTTCAGGAAGTTGCATAAAACAAATGAAAGATAGGTGCCTTCTAAAAACGCAAGTTCAGCGTTATTGCTATGGACAGTTTGCTACAGAAATTGTTATTAACAATTACGAAATTTATTATTTAATGTCCCTTATCCAATTTTGGAATCACTGTTAGTTTATTGTCGGATAATTTCAGTGGAAAACCGTCCTTTTTGCATGTAAAAAAAATAAATCGTAGTTTTGTTAAAAAAAATTGTTTATAACAATCATATAAATTATTTCTTATTTGATTTCGTTGGTTAGTCACCGCAATAAATGTTACTCTAATAATTATTGTAGAAAAAAAAAATTTTCTACGAGGAAACGGCCGATTAGGAGACTTGATTAACTAAATTGTTATAAAAATCTATATTGTTTATGTTTGATAAAACTTAAAGTATATAAATAGCTTTAAAGACAATTGTGAATCACTTTTGTTCAGAAAAATCAATTCAGCTATGAGAAAAACTCGTTTATAAATAATTTGTTTATAGAAATGGCTTATAATAATTAAGTTGAATATTATTAAAATTAATTATTTTCTGTGAATGCATGTGCAATAATTCCGGTTGATAGTGAGTTATTCTCTGTATTTTTTCTTGCGAAAAAAATTCACAAAGCTAAAATGGTCAATTTTGTCACCATATTTGTTTATATACTGTTGCTCTGTGAAAAAAAAATTTAAAAAAAGCAAACCACAATTCTCTTGAAAATTAATTGCTGAGCATTTCTACAAAAATCTTTTGAATCAGTTAAGAAATACGACCTGTGGGCGATTATGAACAGTAATTTCCTATACCAGACTACTGTGCTTCGGTCCGCCAGGGTCCACCAGGGCAAAAACGCACGTGTCGCACATTACCTTCGAAAATGAAATATACCCACTTCCGTTCCTTTCGGGCTATAAGGATAGTACCAATAGATTCACAGTAAAAACAAAATGTCAATTTTCCGCTGATTTCAGGATACCATATACCTGCAACAAAAGTTACACTGTAAAAAAAGATTTGTGTAAAATTACAAAGTTTAGGAAAATTACATATTGCATCATTGTAAATATCACACACTTCACTGTGTGATTTTACAAAGATATGTGAAATTACATCCTCTAGCGATGTAAATAAAAGTACCCTCGAACAGCAGTGTCATATTACGCACTCGATAAAAATAACATTACGCATTCCCTCGTACGAACTTTACATTCAGAAGGGAAAATTCAGTGGCAGCGTGTGAAAGTACCATGCGTCGGTGAGATCATTTTCCTGTGATTAAAAATTACACCCAGATTTTTAATTTTATCAAAGATCTTTAATTTTACCCTAGCGGAAACTGTAAGATTTTTGATTTATAATAAATTAAAAATTTAGAATAATTAATCAAATAATATGTGAATACGAAAGCGTCTCTCGTGATCGTTGTTTATCGATGCCTTCATCTTTCAATTTTGGAGCATTTTTATTTTTAAGGCGAGGAAATTGACAGCTATATTCAACTTTTTTGACAGCTTTTACACAAAAATAGACCGAATTTGAGCTATTCCTATTTTGCCTTTTACATTTTCTTCTATTGAAACGGAAAAAAATCGGTTATTCAATACTTATATTTCACATTTTTGTTACGGAATATTTAAACAACAAAAAATACACATAGTATCTTATGTGTTTTAGGTAAGTGGTAACGTGTCCGGCTTGTGTTTCTTCAATCTCCATGAAATTGTACGAAGTTTGAGCTTTCGAGTGTTCGAAACCTGTCGCCCTGATCAATTTTATTTTATTTTATTCTTCCACATAATGAATTTTACGTTTTCGCGTGTAAAATTATCGGCCGAATTGGAATATCACAACAGATTCGTGAACTTACACCGATGCACGAGAGTCCTTTTATTTACATGCACCAGAGATGTAAAATTCAAAAGATTTTTTACAGTATAGGATTAGTAGTATGAATGGTACTACTTCACGAGGTATCGTTACTCTCGGACTTGGGGTACAAAACGTCAACTACTATCAATTATTTTTAGAGTTTTGTGGCAAAAACAATCGACGAGTTTCGTACCCGAACTAAGAGCGAGTTGGAACCCCATCGTGAAATTACCTGCAACAAAATTTATCCCAGAGTTTTTACTGTGTTCAGGATAGTTCCTATTATCATCCCCAACTCAGACCCGAAAATAACAATGTTGACCCTAACTTAGAAAAACGTGAATATCTCCTTAAGTAAAACCAGCCAAAAGGGAACTTTTCATGCCCTTTCCATTATTCAATACCAAAACACTGCAAACCAAATTTGTCATTCACATCTAATTTTCTAAAAAATTATGTTCAAAAGCACCAAGAACTCAAATTAATGCTTAAACATTGTATTTTCAAATGAAAATAACAGCAGAAGTTTCCTAAATTAATTTATGCCATATTTTTTTAAATGGCCAACAACCCGGGTTTCTGTACTTTTGACATTAATAGAGAGAAAATAGGTTTTTTTATAAAAAAAATCAAACTTTTACACATTTTAAACAGAAAAATCTTAAAAGCCAGTACTAACAAAAATAATTTTTCTAGAACAAGAGTTCTACTTCTTAAATCATACAGTTTGAACTGTTTAAAAACACGAATTAAGACAATGTTAGGATGAAAGTGACAACATTCTTCGGAAAATTATATGAAAATTCTAATGATATTTCTACTATTCCTCGATTAAGTTTATATTCGATTTATTCCCTGTCATTCTACAGACGGTGTTATGACGTCCAGACGACAAACGTTTGCAGCATGTGGCAGCGTAGGATCGAGCCAGAAAGGTTGTATGACTTAATGCCAATTGACGTACTTCAGGGACCATATGTGTTTGAAATTAGTTGTATTTATTTCTCTACAGACAAGTACTGGCAAAATCCCGCTTCCTCTGAGAAACCGTGTTTAATATAAATCTTGGGCATGGGCTGTAGGAGCCCACTCAGCTACAACCTAACTTTTTCGAGGAAGATATTTTTTAATTTAAAATTATTTCTTGAAAAAAAGATCCTACTCCATCGTCACCCCATTGGGAATCGAACCACAAAACTTCTGATTTCCGGTCAGGTGCTTTTCCAATTAAGCTATTAGAGACATCAGAATGAGAACTCTTAATTCAAGAACATAACTAGATGGAAAATAATATTTTCAAATTATTTCTTGAAATAATTTTAATTTAAAAATATTATTTTCCATCTAGTCTTATTAAGACGTTAAGCATTTTCTGTCATTGAAGATTCTTAACTTGATCGATATTGTGTAGATTTTCTGTCTTCATGGTTTGGAGGGTTGATCTACTGTCGGTATGGTACAATCTCTGATGATATAGCAGATAAATTAAAAAATTTTAAAGATATTTTTTGCACACCTGATGCATGGTTTTAACGTCAGGATGGTAAGGTATTAACGGAAGAAGGGGTTTAGGTTCGTTTTAATTTTGTTTCCTCAAGAAAGATATTTCTCACATATTTATTGCAAAAATTTATTTCCGAGGCGTCAAAGTACCTTTCGAAGAGTGGCTTGTAATAATGAGTGAAATGCTCAAATACTACTATTTCATTAGTCAAACATTCATAGCCGAATTCTAATTTAGAGAGGACATCTTCAAAGCTTGTAAACTCACATACGGTTTTAATTAAATAATTTTAAAAATACCTGGGAATTATTTTAGTCGTAATTTACTTGAATCATTAAAGACATATGCGAGCATAATTTTTGTTTGCGAATACATGATTTAAGCATACATATAAACCAATTTTAATTTGTAAGCAATTTTTCTGTGAAATTCAAAACAGTTCTTGATCAAGTTTTTTTTAAAGAATGATATACAAACAATCGAAAAGTGACCCCATAATGCTTACATGAGAGGAACGTCAAAAATAACCAAAATCACTCTTATATACACAGGAAAAAAGTCTTACTTGTATGATGGTCTTGTTTTTATTTTTGATTTAAATTAAGCTGATATCTAAATTTTAACAATAATTATGTCTTAAAAAGAGCCATTAAGGATCTTCAGTTTAAAACAAAACACAATTATGGCTAACCCTTAGTCTTTTGTACTCAAAACAAGCCCCACTTTGTCTCCGACCAGATGCGGCAAGATTGAGCTCTAAATAAGAAGCCAATGAGGCTCACTTTAGTCCTCGTGGTCTAGCCTGTAGACCTCTGAACAGCTATAGCTAATTTCAAAGAATTGCGACGTCACAGCAGCTGAGTGAGCCGAGCGAGATGCGTCGTATGGTCGTCGTACCTATCTGTTTCTTAATTGTTTGAGTAGAGACGGTGTTCATCGAGTGAATAACTAACTGGATCATCAAATAACCTACAGACGCGCATCTTTACGTATTTGGGCGGAGATACTGTCAAAGCGGTGCAGGTGAATTGAGTCCATAATCCCTATGTTGTGTACGAATTGAGTCCCCAGTTAAGTTCGCGTCTGGAACCTCCACCACTGCCCACTTCTTTGGCTTGAAACCAGAGACCTCGCCCCGCATTTTATAATGATATTTCATAATATTGGAGCAGGCTACCAACTAGTTTCTAAACCATGCAGTGGTTTGATATTAGCCCATATTATCGCTACCGACTACTTTCAAGTCTGCATCGGGTCTAACTTGTAGTTCTATACGTATTTCGTTTTAAAGATTTCAAGGTATGCTAGTTTTTAGCGGAGCTGGTCTTCTTTGTGTTACACCTCGAAACAAGCCCATTTTTGGTTTCGAATCAAGACTTTTTTTTCTGTGTATCACTTCAATTAGCCTATTCAAATTGTAATAATTTAATCAAATATAATGCAATATAATAAAATAATTAAGCAAGAAAACTTCGTGATTGGAGCGAAAAAATGCTTCGGGCACGGCGTTCAACTAAACCAGAAAAGTTTGCTTGACATGTCGCTAAAAAGTACCAATATAGATACTTTTCTAGTGCCTGAAAATAATGAAAAATGGCAATCCCGAAATCCATCCTGATCCCCTTTTCGATTTGTTTCTAAAAAACTAAACGCGTAAAACATAGCATAACATAATTATTTTAAAAAACATAAGGCTGTATATATGAAATCAAGTGATTAATGCATAACATTATCTTTTCAATGGTGATCTTTTCATCGAAATAAATTATACCACTCTCAGCTTTTAACCCAGGATCAACGACGAGGATGTGATGGTTTGACTGATCTCATAAAAAAATTATAATAATGACATTTCAGTAATAAATGAAAAATACGATACAACTAAAACAAATGTGTTGATTTAAAAAAAATCAACTTTAAATATAAAATTAAATTAAAGCATCAAATGTTGAAAGCATCAACATCTTACCCAATATTTAGATTTATCAAAAGATGAGCATGGATTAGGATTGTGGTCTAAGCAAACTGGAGAGGTATGCCATCATGAGATTCTGAAGTTTTGGAATAAACAGAAAATTAATTTAATAAGCGACCTTTCTTATTCACAAACGCCTAATAATTCAACCGTTGAGTTTTCATAATTTCATATTTGAAGTGGATTCTTTTTTTAATCAAAACATTTTTTTTAGTTGTATCGTATTTTTCATTTACTACTAAAAGCTCATTATTGTTACTATTTTTTGTGGGATCAATCATATCACTACGTCCTCATCGTTCATCCTGGGTTATAAGCTGAGAGTGATATAATTTATTTCGATAAAAATATCATCATTGAGAATATAAAGTTATGCATTAATCGCTTGATTTCATATATAAAGCCTCATGTTTTTTATATAATTATAATTATTAAACTAAAAAACATAATAATATTTCTAGAAAAACTTTTTTATAGTTTAATGAATAGTTATGGCTGTGTTGTAAGCGGAAATTCAGTTTTTTAGAAAAAAAAATCGAAAAGGGGATCAGCTGGGATTTCGGGCTTGCCATTTTTGAGTATTTTTAGGCACTAGAAAATTATCTATATTGGTACTTTTTAGCGAAATGTCACGCAAACTTTTCTGGTTTAGTTGGACGCCGTGCGGAAAGAGTTCTACAAATTTGTCATGTAGAAATTCCATATATAGAATTTCATATGCGCCTGGACTAAGCTTAGACTCGAGCTATCGTCTGCCACTCCCTGGATGATACTTTGATATACCGATGATAAACGCTTGCAGCAGACCAGTAAAAAACTTCTTCCTCGTTATCAGAAGCGTACTTGCTTTAACTAGTCAGTACCTTGAATGTCCAAAATCAAAGCACAAAGGTACTTCGTGGTCTAGAAACACTTATTTTCGTAGATAAGTACTAATAAATTCTGTCTGCTTCAACAAAGGAGTTTTTTCGCCACTACTGTTCATGCTGCATGTCTTGTGCTCGAAGAATCAGGAAGCTATTACTTGCAGTCTATTTCAACACCAAAAACAAGGAAAGTTCATTACTATATCTAGATGCGTTACTTCTAAAACCCTAAGAAAAAAGCGGAACTTGAAAAATTACGCCAATAGCTACTCGACAAGAAAATGCACGAAAACTTTCACAGAACTGTAGAAAAACAGACCTTGGCGGAGGAACAAACTTTTTCTATTGACAGATCATCAGGGCTTAATTCAGATACACAGGTATTCATTTTTACATGCTAAGATGGTGTCATTTCCACCTTAGCATACCGTGACCGCATTTTATGTCAAGTGCTTCCCAGGAATAGATACAGAGCGTGTCAAGCATACGCTGAGTAACTGGAACTCATATTATCTGGGTGTGCCGCCAAATTTTCCGGAACTATAATTTTCAGACAGCAATGTCCGTTGCACGCTTGAGACCTTTAATCGTTCTTCCAGATTTCGAGAAACGAGCTCTATTCGTAATCGAATCCGCGGCTCCAGCCGACTACAACATCACTGTCAAGGAGAAGAAATAAGAAGAGAGGTATCAAGACCTTAAAAGAGAACTGCAAGGATTGTAAACAAACCATTTTTTTAATTCCTTCTTGGAGGCCTTGTGATCTATGTTCTCGGAGGTGCAAACCTATTACTGGTTCATAACCTTAAAGTAGTCCAGCTACGGAAAAAGTTAGTCAAAGCTATGTCGACTTTTCTTTAAGTTTGGAATTAAATACAAAGTTTGGCCAGCATATCAATTAATAAATTGGGTATTAAATTGTATACAGATCAATACAATTAAAATGTTTTTAAATTTGACTCGATCAGAGTAAAAGTCATGTTTCACGCTCAGCAGTTCGCAGCATAACGGGGAATGTCGAGAAAGTAAACTGAACCTGTAATACAAAGGCAAAAAAATCATTATTTGAAATTTCGTGCACTTCCCGATTCCAGCAGAAGCTGTCTGTCAACTTTAGTTAATGCTACACAGTGCCTTTTCATGAGATCGTATGTTTTTTCATATAACTTTAAACAGTGATAATTAAAATTTTAACCTGGAAAGGGCTCCTAGGAAAGGCATTATCTGAAAGAGGACATATTTCTCCGCAAAAAAACAACTATTTTAATGATTTCTTATCTAATCGTTTCAATAGCTAGACTACTTTAAATATATATTAGCATGCCAAAAATATTCCAAGGTACTTACGAGATGAATGCAGAAAGCTGGCATCCTTTGGTCGATTCGCATCCTCAAGACACAAGAGGTTTTTGTTGGCCTGTCGACGTGATTTCACCGTCCCTTGTGATCACCTATCTTACGGTCGTAAAACGTGGCCATAGCTGTAACTTACTGCGGTTCCACTGTGAGCCGGTGTCATGTTTAGATGACATATGCTTCTAATGGGACTCTGCATAAGAACAACCAAGTAATTTCACCGGGATTGGGTGCCATTCTACAAAATTGCATCCAGTCCCGGCGTAACCGCAGCCAACTTTCAACCGTCTAAGTATTTCGTTAACGCGCAGGGATGCTTTCCAGGCTGTTAACCAGTGAAAGCTTGGTACATTCAAGAGCACCGATGATTAGGGTGAGTAGCTTAACATAATATTTTGGGTATAAACCAGGTATGTATAGGTGTCTTAAGCGCCAACGTGTCTTAAAGCGTTCCTGCTTTACCTTTGCGCATTTTTCTAACCCATACTCCATTCCAATCTCTAATTGTAATTCTCGAGAATCTCTAGATCTAGATCTACATTTGGAAAATGTTCTCGTCTAATACGTATAAAACTACATGGTGCTCGACCTAGTGCACCCGGAACATCGACTCATAATTTTTAGTTATTTTTGCTGTTTAAACAATCAATATTTTGAAAAAGTTCTCGTAGAATACGTGCTGGAGTACCTGGGGCGCGACCTGGTGCACCCGGGTCATCGACTAACCATTTGGAACTGTTTTCTTTATTCACAAAATTTAAATTTTTTAAAAGTTCTCGTAGAATACGTATTAAACAACCTGGTGCTCGAACCGGTGTAACCGGATTGTTGAGTCACTATTTTGAGTAATTTTGGCTGTTGCAACAATCTAAATGTTGAAAAATTTCTCGCAGAATACGTGCTAAGATACCTGAGGTGCGACCTCGCGCACCCGGGTCGTTACTCACCATTTGGAATTGTTTTCATCATTCACAAAATTTAAATTTGTAAAAAGTTCTCGTAGAATAGTATTAAACTACCTTGTGCTCGACCTGGTGCACCCGGATCGTTGGCTCACAATTTTTAGTTATTCTAACTACTGAAATAATCTAAATGTTGAAAAAGTTCTCGCAGAATACGTGCTAAGATACCTGGGGTGCGACCTGGTGCATCCGGATCGTCGACTCACCATTTGGAATTGTTTTCATTATTCAAAAAGTATAAATTTTGAAAATGTTCTCGTCGAATACGTATTAAACTACATGGTGCTCTACCTAGTGCACCCGGATTGTCGACTCATAATTTTTAGTTATTTTGCCTGTTAAAACGATCTATTTTTTGAAAAAGTTCTCGTAGAATACGTGCTAAGATACCTGGGGTGCGACCTGGTGCATCCGGATCGTCGACTCACCATTTGGAATTGTTTTCATTATTCAAAAAGTATAAATTTTGAAAATGTTCTCGTCGAATACGTATTAAACTACATGGTGCTCTACCTAGTGCACCCGGATTGTCGACTCATAATTTTTAGTTATTTTGCCTGTTAAAACGATCTATGTTGTGAAAAAGTTCTCGTAGAATACGTGCTAAGATACCTGGGGTGCGACCTGGTGCATCCGGATCGTCGACTCATAATTTTTAGTTATTTTGCCTGTTAAAACGATCTATGTTTTGAAAAAGTTCTCGTAGAATACGTGCTAAGATACCTGGGGTGTGACCTGGTGCACCCGGGTCGTCGACTCACCATTTGGAATTGTTTTCATCATTCACAAAATTTAAATGCTTTAAGAGTTTTCGTAGAATACGTATTATACTACCTGGTGCTCAAACTGGTGCATCCGGATCGTCGACTCACTAATGGTAGTTATTTTGGCAATTGGCACAATTAGAAGTTTGTTAAAGTTCTCGTAGAATACGTGCTAAATTACCTGGTGTGCGTCCCAGTGCACCCGTGTAATAAACTTAACATTTAGAGACGTGTCGGCTTTTGGCAAACCTAAGATTTTCATTTTTAATGCAAGCTCATTTTCTCTGACACTTACACGTTCTTAAGAATATTTATTTGTGGTTAGCGTGTCCTAAGCATGGGAAACGGACAGGATCAAGGCTTGCGCCATGCTGCCATTCAGCCGTGACCCATGCTTCAGCCAGATATTTCCAAGTGTCTTGCCATGCTTGAGCCATGCAAACTTTTTTCACGCGGGTAATAATTAGCTTATTTGAGAAAGTATCACGAGGATTTTTACGACTAATCAGTATATTTTGCGGATATTTTATATGTTAAAAGATATCAATACAAGTAATTAAAAATATTATATTTAGCATCACAGAAAAAACTAAGATTAAAATTTGTTGCAGGACATTTTTTAGAGCGATGTTTTGTTTAGCCAACTGCGCGTCTTTCAGAAAACATGTATTTGTCATGGAAAAACAAAAGAAAGTTTAACCGATATTTGTGTAAAGTTTATCCTTTGAAGTTAATTTTTGTTGCCTAACAATTCCAGGTTTTCTTCCAAGTATCTATAGGTTTTGCAAAGGTATAATTTTTCTAAATATGCAATTACTCAATTATTAATTATTACACTGTGTAGAGCAATTCTGATCCCATGTCCCTTAGGAGTATTACATATTACTTCAAAAAGAAAATTCTTTCATTATCCATCTGTAAATAGTTAAATTTTATAGGTATAATTAACTGAGCTTATTAAAAGTAGTGGAAAATATAAATAAATACAACTTGGTCTCAAAAAGGCTTTATTTTCTCCAATATAGCTGCCCTAAAAATCGTTCATTTTGGTATCAAAAAGCTCTCTGAGCTTTGGAGTTATTAAAGTAATATTTAGAGATCTCTCAAGTGCATTTTCGCACAAAATTGCTTTTAATTGCCACTATTAATGAATTATTTTACTTCCGTACATATGCATCTTATCCTTTAGTATTCTAATCAGTGTGCAAAAGAAAACTTCATCTGTCTACAAAAACAAGAATACAGAAAAACATATATATTTTATTAAATAACAAGTTTTTTGCGACTGAAATTAGTAATTCGCTGCAGGATTAAATTGTAGATCAATGAAAAGTTGCATTTGGCCTCTAACGCCATGTATGACGTATGAAAATACAACACAGAAAGGATGCGCGTCGACTCACGGCCTTTTTGACTTGTAAAAACCTCGAGGCTCTGTCTTCAATACAATAATTTTGAGTGTACCTTAACTACAGTTTTTCTTTCTCTATGAAATAATTGAGCTTCGCATCTATTTACACGTTAAGAAAGCCGCGGCTCTTTCTTGCGGACTCATAAAACGACTCAGAAGTTTTTTCGCATGTAAGTCCATTTTTTTATAGAAAAAAAGAAAAATCTGATTTTTTTACAATATGAAAAAAATATATTCATCAGTTTGTATGAATTATGTTGAATAATTTATAAAAACTTAATTCCATACTACTTTTTCAAAACAAAATCTTTGTCGTTGATTTTCTCCGTTCGAAGCTGAACATTTTGTGAAGGTGTATGTGATAGAAAAATACGAGTCATAACGCTCGAAGCTACATGCTCATTAGACCTGTGCATTATTCGAATCGAATCGGTTTTTTCCGAACCGAGATAGCTAAGTCGAAAAAAATCCGAATTGAACTAGACAGTTCCAAAGCCTTTGAATCGATATTCGACGCGTTCAGTTTAAAAAGAAAGGAAAGCGATTCGAAGTGGGCAGTTCGAATGTCTTTCGAATCGACATTCGACGCCCTCAGTTTTTCGATTCGACTTCCGATTCGAAATGACTATATATATGTAGCAATTTTTTAAAAACCAAATAAATCTGTATGTATGTGTGCATATATAATTAAAAATTTGTCATAAGGACAACCGCAGGATTTCGCCGAGAGCGGGTGCTAATCTGAAAAATTGCACCCGCTTCCAGCGAAATCGCGGTAAA
>NC_046659.1:58321291-58324518 GCF_010883055.1 Belonocnema kinseyi
CAAAAAATTGCTTTTATTTGTCGGTGACCGTATCGTAAAGCTTTGTTTCTTTGAGTGAGAAAATACTCTTCAAGCTTTTTAGAGTTAGAAAAATGGTTCAGAAATTGAGAGAATCAAATTTATGTAAAAGGTGAGGTTTTAATAATTCTGAATTCTTGTCCGACTGGACGACAATTATTTGGCACTGGTAAACTTCAAACTCTAAACATGTTTGTTAAGGATTACCAAAATTCTAGGACCAACTGCATATTATAGGGAAAACAGATGTCATAGAGATGAGATAAGAAATTCGAAACCAATGTAACAGAAAAGATATTTTAAATAAACTCTTTTATGTGGCTTTCAATTCAACAGAGTTTCTATCGCTTACTTTTTAGAGGGTCTTAAAGACTCATAACATGGTGATTGCGAAAGAAAAAATATAAAAACTAAGTTTAAAAATAGGTTTCAGGTGTTCTACATTTTCGAGTGACTGACAGTAAACCCTAGGAATAAATTTATCTTTCAAAAAAATAAAAACGTTGCATCACGTTTAACTAACGAAAGGTTAAATTTATCTGAAAAAAGATAAAATTCATCCAAAAAAAGATAGAATTTATCTGACCTGAATGGTTTTTTGACATAGGTTATATGTCAGACGGTTGCGTCAATTTTTTACAGGAAAAGTGTCCTTCACAAATTTCGAAATTCTCGCGGTATTCAATTTTAAATATTCTTACTTTATTTCACTAATTTTAAACCCAAAAATCACTCACCTACACTTACTGAATACACAATATTTACGTCTGATGAACTTTATCTTTTTTCAGATAAATTTTATATTTTTTCAGACAAATTTTATTTTCTTTAGATAAATGTGATGCAACCTTTTTATCTTTTTGAAAGATAAAATTTATTCCTGGGGTTTACTGTGCTATAAATACAAATATTTCTAAAACAATTTTTCTCTCTGTTTTTCTTTAAGAAAAAAATTATTATTTTCATCTGTATGATGAATTGTAAATATTCGGTAAAAATTATAGTTTATGTAATTTCTAATCGCTGTAAAATAGTCTAAAAGACATTAAAATTAATAAAAAATGACATTTTATGTGATTATCAAAAGTCTTAAATTGGTATACAACGCCAAAAAACAAAATATTACATGAAAAAATAAGTCAAAGTAGGCACGGAAAAAATTGTTCGCAAAAAAATTGGTGAAAGACCTTAAAAAAGAAATAATTACGTAAAAATGGTTTGAAAAAAAATGTTTTGAACAAAATATGTTACAAAAAAATGTTGGCGTTTATGCATTTTTTTTGTGTCAAATTTTGGCGCTCATACCCTTTTGCTTTACAAAATGTTGACGCTCATGTCCTTTTGTACGAAGGGGGAAGTACGGATGGACACCTGACCGAAATTATAGGTTATCAGCTCGGGATTACAAAACACTAGAAATTTTATCCGATTTGAATTATCTATTTAAAAATTATTTTATTTATATTTCCATTAACACATCCTTTATTCTGTTTTACTTTTTTTGAGCTGTGACTCATGTGGATGGTATTGGCACTGACTTTCAATTTTTTAGGTATAGCTATAGAGTAAAGATTAAGACTCCCGACTGCTGGGCGATAAGTTCAGCTTTAGTTGTAGGTTCGAAACCCGGAAGCTGTAGAAATTTTATTTGTAATATAATGCTTAAAAATGTAATATTGATTATTCATTTTATGCAGGACCATTAAAATTGATTAAAAAAATACTCGCAATCAATTTTTTTGTATATATTTATTGTTATATCTTTAGAGTATAGCAGTGGTAGGTGTTTGAAATGAAACAAGAAGTTTGAAAATAACAATTTTTTGATTATAAATAATATTTCGACCATATGGAGTCGTATGATGATGAATGAATGGTCGTAAACACAATTGAATGATTTTTTAACATCAACTCTAGCATTTTCATACGAAAGCGGTTTGCCAGTGAAGAACCAGTACTAATTTGCAGTACCACACCAGTACTGCACGCCAGTGCTGCGGAACATTACCAACAGATGCCCCGTACTGGACATCCAGTAATTTTTCCTGGGCCCATAATGTGCCAGTGATGTATTTCCAATTTGAAAATACTTCATGGTAGGTAATAAGGTTGGTAGGTAGCTGGCAGTTAGGTAGGTAGGTAGATAAGTAGGTAGGTAGGCAGGTAGGTAGGTTAGTAGCTAATATCATGCGCTATTCACGTGAAACTCATCTCCTTTTCAAAATTAAAGTCGTAAGACCTTATCTTTTTTATGCTACATGTTTTTAAATATGTACAGCCATTTTACCGATGAAAAGTTGATTGACTCAATTGTATACTTATATTTTTAAAGTTAATAGAAAGCCCCCTCAGAGGATCCACTAATATTTTCTTTGAAAGAAGTTTTATTATTAATTTTAAATAATTAAAAAAATCATGAATGTATCTACTAGTCAGTCTCATAAGTCCCTGAAAAATGAAACACGGAGACGTTTTTTTGGCCAAAGTCGGTTTTATTTTTCAACATACTCTTCTTTTAGGTCGATACAGCGAGTCCAACGATTTTCTAACTTTTTGATACCGTCCGAAAAGTACTCGATCGGAAGGTCTCCAAAATACGCCTCAGTTTCAGCTATGAGCTCCTCATTTGAGTAAAAACGCTTACCGGTGAGCCATCTCTTCAGGTTAGGGAACAAGTAATAGTCGCTGGGGGCCTGGTCTGGTGAATACGGTGGCTGAGGAACCAATTTGAAGCCGATTTCATGCAATTTTGCTTGTGCAACTATGCATGAATGAACAGGCGCATTGTCGTGATGATAAAGCGGTTTTTTCTTCTTCAAATGCGGTCGTTTTTCGAAGATTTCGATTTTCAATCGATCCAATAATGATGAATAGTATGCTCCGGTTATGGTTTTACCTTTTTCAAGATAGTCCACGAATATTATGCCATGTGCATCCCAAAATACGGAGGCCATAACCTTTCCGACCCATTGTTGCGTTTTTGGACGCTTCGGAGCACTTGGGCCGGGTGAAACCCACTGTTTTGCCTGTGGCGTTGACTCAGGAGTGTAGTAGTGGATCCAGGTTTCATCCATGGTTATGAATCGGCGCAAAAACTCGGTCGGTTCACGCGAAAATAATGCCAAATTCTGCTGGGAAGTTGTCACATGAATTCGTTTTTGGTCCACTGTGAGCAAACGCGGCACCCATCGCGCGCAGAGCTTCTTCAT
>NC_046659.1:58324618-58334825 GCF_010883055.1 Belonocnema kinseyi
CGTAAACATAAATGGCTGAAGTTTTGACAGGCGTCATTTGAAGGATCAAGCTTGACGAAAATGGTTCACATTAGTGAATACTAATGCCATCTCTTAGAATTTCCAGGTACTTATCGGACTGCCTAGTACTATGAGAAATAAAATGTATTTACTAATTTATCATAATGAGGAAGTTTATTTTGAAAATTGCATTGAACGAAATGCCTCGCTAAATTCATGAGTAAAATTTTGTAATCTACCTTTCCGCAGCAAGAAACTGTAAATTTGTAAAGAACATGCTAGCAAAAAAGTTGCACAGAATATTTTTCAATGTATACCTCAAAGCCTACAGAGCTTTGAGAAACTTAATCTTCGACTTTACTTAATTAAGCAGATAATTCAGAATATGAAGACGCATATAAATACTGCGATCTAAAATGTATTGTTTCGATTTATTTACTTGGTCCGTTAAAGAACGTTTACTTACTCTAAAATTGTAATTGCATTTGATAAACTAATACGACTTATTTTTCTTCATTTTGAAGCACTTCAACTTTTAAAAAAATTTATTTTTCGAACCTTAAAAGCTGATTTACTTATGAAGATTCAATTCTAATTAAACATTAAAAGTAAGATAGGGTACTATATTTCAGTTGAACCAGCAGAAGTGTATGTCACAAAAAATACACCTTATTATTCAACAAAGTTAAAAAATAATCATAACATGAATTTCAACTATCATCGTTCAAACTTTTTTGTTTATTATTAATAAATTTAGTATATTGATATATATTAAAAAGAAATAATGCTTAAAAAAATAAAACTTCATCAATATCGGCTGCAAAAAAAAATTAAAATAGTACATAAACACATTGGAACTTAATAAAAATATGAATGCTAGATTTACATTGCTTAAGTTTACGGTCAAAGGATATTAATGGTTGAATAAATTAATTTGAGTATTAAAATCTTATTTAATTACACTGAAAGCTTCCCTTCCTATATTTATATCTACACAAATAACACGCATTCTCATTTAAAGGTTTGATATTGATAATAATGAGAAAGAAATCTCACTTTTTACATAAATTTAATTCTTTCATCTTCTGAACAATTTTTCTTTTATTCTAAAAAAGCCTAAAAGAGTATTTTTACACCCAAGAAACAAACCTTCAAGATACTGGCACAGCAAGAAATAAACATGTATACATAGTATAGTCAATTCGAATCGGAATTCAAATCGAAAAACTGAACGCGTCGACCGTCGATTCGAAAGACTTTCGAACTGTCCACTTCGATTCAGTTTACTTTCGCTTCGACTTGAGGGCGTCGAAATCAGATTCCAAGGACTTTCGAATTGCCGAATTCGAATCGGTTTTCTTCTATGCTGATTCGAAAGACTTTATAATTGCCCACTTCTAAACATTTTTCCCCCCGATTCGAACTGGCCACTTCGAATTTCTTTCCAATCGACTTTCGAGGCGCCTTAAATTATGCACCAGTTCGGTTCGGAACGATTTTCGCAGTCCTAGTGCCCATCATACAATGATTACGAAACCGTTATTCCCCTGCACGCACATGTGAATCACACATTGCGGGTGATGTGCGTTTCACGATTGTTATCTGGCTATACTAATCCTATGGCTCAGGATGTTAAGGGGCTCGAAATTCACATTAGAGTCGGTCAGCTGGTCTGGTCGTCGCGTTCTTGACTGCAGACGAAATAGCTTTAAAACCTTCCGACGTTCTTCGCATAGTTTTTTAGAAATCTCGCAAATCCCGGTTGCAGAAGTCGGTACGCATTCTTATCAAGAAGTATTAAAGTTTCTCACATTTTTATAACTTCTGTTACTTGAAATACTTAGTTTTTAAGATATTGTTACAAAAATTATTATTGGATATTATCACTTTTTCACTCTTACAATTTCAAAACAATAAATAAGACTTTTTCTAAATGTAAATACTAATTCTTGCTCACTCAAGTTTATAATAATACATGAAAAAATACCATCATATCTTATTATAATAGAAATCTTTATAACAATACCTAGATTATTTCTAAATTCTTACATTTTATTTCAATTATAAATTTAGAATTAACCAAATATTGATACCAAAAGTCTCTCCATGTCCCTTCACTCCTTTCCAATCTGAGCTATATTTTTATTTCGCTCCATTACATATATCCACCATAATGCAGGTAGGTACGTTCAACATAACATGTGTTCATACATGATATTAGCATCTTTATTGAAATAATAAGACGACTATGGGTGAAACTTATAAATAAGCTACGTCACATCCACCAGCATCACGTTCAACAAGCCATAGAAAAAACAACAAATATCTACACACCTAATCTACTTTACCTTACACGCAACAGCGTGCACCTGACACACTTGCAATCGTTTATTCTAGGTCCCCATTTCATATAAGAAACAATCGAAAAAAAAGGTTGACTAATTCATTCGTACCAACTAATTCAGATTTAGAGAGAACATATTTTTCAGGGATCGGAATCTTACCAGTATTGACAGTGTTTGAGACTATTTTAACGATGTCACTATTTTGAGAAAAAAAATTCACTAATGCCACTATTTTCTCGTAATTGAATTTGGTTGATTACTTGAATGTCGAAAACGTCTGAGATCGAAGTATTTCAAATTCGAATACTGTGCTATTTTAAAATATAATTTCCAATACAATTTTGAATTGTCATTATATTATTAATCTAATATAATTAAAAAAGTAATTATTTAATTCTCTAAATAAGATATTTGATTTAATCACATTTAACTTTAAGAATACCAAATTTCAAGTATTCACAATTAAGCTAGGGAGCTAGAGAGCATTTTTTCACAATCTTAAGATTAATCAATATTTTAATAATATTAATTTTGACCAAGTAGACAAACAAAATTAAGATCTAAAACTATTAAATAATTTCCTTGGTCAAAAAAACCTACCAGAAGTGTTCTACGTAAATGAGCTTGAAGAAGTTTATGTAAAAAAATTTTTTTGTTTTGCTGACTCAAAATGTAAGAAGAAAAGTAAGGATTTCCGGGTACATTAAACAACTGTCAAGTTTAGAGCATTATTTCTTATACAAGAAGCAATGGGAAAAATTTGAAGAAATTCATGAATATAAGGTAAACTGTTGTGAAGCAATTGAAGGGGCGGATGCAACAACCACGTTAGAGCTCGAACACACGGAGAATTTTTGTCCGCTGAGCAAATTTTCAAAATTGTTCAAATTTGAGTGTTGACCATCAATACTTGTAGACTATTTTATTGCGCATGTTTTTTGTACAACGCACGAATTCGAAGTTTTTTGCGTTTTTCAGCTATTTAAGGAAAACAACAATTTTCAACGAAAAAAGAATCAATACTTTTTTGCGTTCAACTCGTCAGATTTTTGTCGGGAATTGACCTTTTTTTGAAAATTGTATGTAATATTCTTTAACATATTCTACGACTGTTAGAGTGTTTATCTTATTGTAAAATCATTTCAGAGCTGTTTGGTGAATTTACAAAAAATATTTTCTTCGAAATCTGGGATGCATGTATATAAACAAGAAAGTTGTGTGAGGAACTTTCCAATTTTGACAAATTTCAGTGAGAAGAGTCTTCCTTAGAGATCAAAAGAGTTTTTCCAAAAAGTTTTAGATCTTTAGTCATTACAGAGAAAATGTGAGGACGACGTGAAAATTATGTACGGCGTGCTAACCTCGACTCGGTACGCGAGAACATAGCGCCATGGTTCGACGTACATTGACGTACGATGCAAGTGGAGGTTAGCAAGCCGTATATAATTTTCACATCACTTTCACTTTTTTCCCCTAATGACAAAAGATCTAAAACTTTTTTGAAAAACTTCTTTGATCCCTAAGGAAGATTTTTCTCACTGAAAGTTTGTTAAAATTCGAAACTTCCTCACACAACTTTCTCGTTTATATACATGCATCCCAGATTTCGAAGAACATATTTTTGTTACATAAAATATTCAAGAAAAAATATCAATTCCCGACAAAGATCTGGCGAGTGGAATGCAAAAAAGTATTGATTCTTTTTTCGTTTAAAATTTTCGTTTTCCTTAAATAAATATAAAACGAAAAAGACATTGAATTTGTTCGTCGTGCAAAAAAGATGCGCAATAAAATAGTATACAAGTATTGATGGTCAACACTCAAATTTAAACAATTTTGAAAATCTGCTCAGCGGACAATAATTCTCCGTCTGTTCGAGAGCTAAGGTGGTTATTGCATCCGCCCCTTCAATTGGAGTTGAGAAATTTAAAAAATAATAAAAATTGTTGCTTAAAAGTACAAAAATGTTCAACTATATTATCTTCAGCTCTAAAGAAGATTTTAAAGCGATTTAAACTGCAGTAACGGGTAGACTCTGTATTTATTTTTAATCATCCGGAAGGATGCGATAGTCTTCTTTTTTGTGAAATCGCGATATTTTTAGACATTTTTTTCTTGGAAAACGAGTAACAGAAAGCGAGGGCGGGGGCCGTTTTTTTACTGCCGACCGCTGGTGCCTTTATTCGACCAGTGGTTCTGAATCCTTGGGTGGCACCTGACACCTTCTACTTTTATCTTCTTGGGCTTTTTCTGAAATTTCTTGCCGCCATTTTCGTTCTTGCTTTTAGCTTCCTTCCTTAGCTTTACCTTCTTTCAATTAAATTAGCCTAATTCATAATCTCTCCATGCCTGCGATGTTAAAGCATACATAACTTTTTCCTTCATTTTCCTTTCTTTTCATTTTGGGGTTAGAGGGTAACGCAAATTATCTTCTATATTTCCGTTTTTTATACATTTTAAAGCAATTTCTTGTCCATGTTACGGTGAAATCACTTTGCACCTCAAATCTGTAGGTTCGTTTAATGTTTCGTTAATTCCATGCTAACCTGAAAACTGATTACAAAACGCTTCTTTTCTCTCTACACTTTTCAAATCAGCCTTATTATTATTTAACACATTTTTAGAAGTATTAAAAATTACACCCGAATATTCTTTTTCTAAATGTAAATTAGGCAGTAATTTTTCTGGACAGACTCTTATTTCTAAATAACATACATCCCTAAATATAATAACTCACTTAATTCTTTCAAGTACAGCCCCAGTAATTTACTTGAGAATATTTTTTTATTAGTTAAATGTTTATAGTTGCCTCAAGTGCCACTGTGATTAGCGACTGTACTGTAGGGTTAATTATGAACTATAGGGTATTTGTGGGGTAGTATACTAAGGGAAAGAAGCGAAGCTTTCAGAGAGCACGAACATAACCATACTTTTTCCGACTGTGAAGAATAGAAATCATTGCAAGAACATAGAACCCAATTCTTGTCAGGAATACAAAGAATTGTATACAGTAATTTAGATTGAAAATTCATTGGCTCTCCCTATTATTTAATAAATAAATTATAGTTAACTCTTAGTTATTTTTATATTATCAATTTTAATATTTTTTCGAAATGTTCCAAGAATTGGTGCTCTTACCCAATGTGATATTTTTCTATTGCTCTAAGAGGCTATACATTTTTTTGGAATGGAATTTTCAGCTTAATTTTTACCAATAAAAAAATTTTATCACAGAATTAATCAAATGAGGACAAAATATCAAACTAACGCTTCCATAAATTAGGCTTAAAATTTACTTAATAAAATCTGTTAGAAATTCCGAATACCTCCATAAAATTGAATATTATGAATGCAATGTGGAATTTCTTTACAATGATTTTTTATTCAAGTATTGTATACCATATAAGCCTGAACAAAAAATGTGTACGTATAATAATTTATTTATTTTATACAAATATAAGTGGCGAATCGGTAGGATTTTATGACATAAAACAGAAAATTTGATACAATACAAATTGTTTCCTATTTTATTTATTTTGTATGCGTATAGCACTTGACTTCATTTTCTTTATTAAGAGAAACAAAAATATCACATATAAGTTTATTAGAAAAAAATTTGCATGCGACTATTTTAATCACTCAAGTATACCCAAGCCCTGATCCTCTAAAGTTGTAAACTTGCCTGCGGATATTCTGTTGGTTCTCACACTTAGCGCTCGATTGTACATTTATCTCGCGCTTCGCGCTCGATTATATGTTTATCTCGCGCTACGCGCTCGTTCTGTATATTTTCGTACATTCTTGCGCAAACCTTTTAAAATTAAGACTCAAAACATCCACCACTGTAATTAAGTGATTGTGAATTCTCTTTCGTTATAAGAGCTTTGCTGGAGAGTTTGAGCGCACCTACGGCAAGCGATTCATGGCAATCGCACTCCGTGCTTGGTTTTTGCATTTCTCCCGCATTCGTGCACAGACCTTTCAAAATCAAAGGTCAACGGGCCGACAACTGTAATTTTGAACTCTCTTTTGTTAAAGCTCTTTCAACCTTAATGAAGGCATTTTCATCACGTATCTCGTGCTTCTCACTCGATTTTGTCCAACGTGTCCACTTTTCTACATTATACACAACACTTTTATATCAATTATAATACATTTTTTATGTAACTCTTCCTGGGATTGCTTATTAAAAAAATTGCAAAATAAAGAGAAAATTGTATTTATCATGATGATTTTTATATTTTTTTCTTATTTTGCTTTAAATTGTATTATAAGCTGCGCTAAAACATGTATCATTTCAATAAATGTATATAATTACAATTTATGACATGAATAAAAATTGAATCTTACTAATTCTTATTTCCTTGTTTTCATAATTTTTAGAATTTTAATCTTGTTACAGGAACCTATATATGGTCCTATATAGGAGCCTATATGCTCTTTCTTCTTTTCTTTGCTTTTTCCAAAAACTTAATTTTATAATTTTTAATCTTATTTTTTACGATTAAAAGAAAATCTACCCCTCCTATCGAAAAATGATTAATAGTAAATTTATAGATCTTGATTCATTATAAATTTGTTGTTCTTTCCAGGGCGCGCAATTTGACCTTTTTCATTTTTTTCGTATCTTGAATAGTTTGACCAAAAAATTGAATTTTTGGATTTTTCATTATTTTTGATACGATCAAATTTGGAATGTTCAACTTTTCGACCAAATGAAAAAAGATGTTATCATAATCCTGTAGGGCTTTCAAAAAGCAAAGTTTTCCTTCTTTTGACTTTTTTTTCATATCATGCGTTTTTTGGCTTCAAATGTTCATTAAAAATTTTTTTTTATTCGGAAAATGCTATAACTCTGGTGATTTTTGATTTTTCTAATAAGGTCATTAGGATAAATTGTTTAACTATTTGAATACTATGAATAGTCGTGCAGAGAATTTTTGAATTTTGAAAAGAGTGGTCTCAAAAATATTCAAAATGTGCCCACTTTTTGAATTTTCATCCAAAATGGCTGGCTAATGAACTAGACATTTAGTTTAAGAAACTAAGCGAGTGTACCAAAGGGCAATCTAAGAGATTAATGTTTTCAAAGGTTATTGTGTTCACAAACAAAAATACATACGGCCAGATATACAGGCATACAGACAGACATACAGACAGACAGCCATACAGACATACAGAAATACATACACACACAGACATATTCGAAAAAACTTGTTTTTCGGATTCAGATGTTCTCAAAACATGGACATTTGACAAAAACTGGGGGGGGGGGTTAAATTTTACACAAATCTAATACCTTCTCTGATAAGAATGTAAAAAGGAAAAGTAATTGTGATGTAAATTACTTTACCCGCAATAATTCTGAGTGGACCATTCAAGTATAATGGAAGCATAATTTTTTTTTATTGAAACCTCGGCACCCCATTTAAGTTTATTTTATAAAATTTCGTGTAATAAATTAATCTGAGAATCTATTTAAAAATAGCCTCCCTCTCATGCAACAAAACATATATATGACATTGAAGTCATAACATTTTAGTACATTAATTTATCTGATTATGAATGACATTTGTTTGAATTTAAGAGTTTCTCTATGACCAATTTTACCATATGCGACCGATGTTAATTTCCAAGCAAATTTTTTATTTACTCGAAAAGATCAAATATATTTTAAGCTTTTCATTTACAAAAAAAAGTTGTTGGTTTCAGAATTCTTCATTCAGAATACATGGCAGCATCGCAAAGTGACATTCTTGTATCGATACTTTGACAACTTTGGGTCTTACTTCAGTCGTAATCCGATTCGAAGTTTTTTTTGAATACATGGATATACTTGATTTTAAAAATACACCAAATTTATGAACCTGTATTTGAAAAATTTCCGATGCCTGAGAAAAATGCCTTGATCAATAACTTTGTGACTGTAGTATTTGTATTATATTTAAATTATTCTGTACACACGTTTTAAGAATTGAAAGATATCGATGAAAATGTGTTTTCGAAATTTCCAATCTCTACCAATTTCTTGAGTCTGATATTTTTTACAATTGGTGTGTTGATTTTCCGTGCATCTTTCCGATTTTAGTATACAATAAAAGTAAAGTTAGCGCTAGAAAATGTATACGTAGTAAAAAAATGTTATTTTTATCTGTGTAGGTTTACAGTCCTACTGATCTACTACTGATACAAACCTGAACATAATTAGAGCGTGTGGCAAAATGTCCTCGCAATCTAGTTGCAGGTCTGACCCAAGCCTGAATTTGTTTAGACTGTCGAGTCTGAAATGTCTGGTTTTTCTCTGGACTTACGCTGTTCAGCGAGACAAGAATCAAAAAATTTCAAGTCCGATGAGCCAAATTTCATACTTATTTCAAGAAAGTTACAGCGTGTTTAAAATGATAGAAAATGCAAAATGCGCGGCTGACCAGACGATCTAGCCTAGGGCTAGCCAGAAAAAACTGTACACTTTTGGCCTGGCTCAGGCCGGGCCGCCTGGCAGCGTCAAGACTGGAAAGCAAACGGTGTGGTCTGGGCCAGACAAGTGCCAGAACGTTTTTCCACACATAAGAATTTGTTTTTAAAAAGAAATGTAATTAAGACTACAATGATTGAAGAACGCTCTGAAGTCAGGGAAAATTCATCAATAAACAGCTAAATTTCACTGATTCGGCATCGCACGTTCACGGAAAAAATTGTTTTGCTTTAATGAAATAATTTTTTCACTCTTCGTGCAACAAAACTAGTTAGTTGGGCGAACAGATTTCTTTTGTTGGGTCTTTTTGTTAGCCCAAGAAAACACTGGCCTTTGCACTTGAAAGTGTTGATCACTGATTACCAGCAGCCGAGGAAAAGTCACTCTTTAAGATGGAAAACGCGTAATTTTTTAAGTCAAATCTCTCTGTTAATTTGTTATATGTATAAAGCATTTTTACGTCAAACACCACCTAACTTCATTTCGTTGAGTGCGTGGGGGAAAACAATGGACCTAATACATGGGACAAAACTTTATTTTTGTAATATTTTTGTAATAAATAATAATGATTATCATTTTATTATTCATTAAATATTTCTTTAAAAATATGAATTATTTTTGAAACATTATAATATAAAAAAATTAGTTTTTACGAAGATATTAGAAAAATAGGCCAAAAATAGACCGAATCCCATGCTATTTCTACATTGTTTTCCCATCAGCATTCAAAGAAGCAAAGTTAGCTGAGAGTTAAGTGAAAATACCTCATTCTCAGAGATTAGTTTTCAAAATATATAGAGCACCCCTGTGAAGTTTCCATCCAGAGAAAAAAAGTTTAGTTTAGCAACATACTTCTTATACCATATACTATTGTACTAGAAGTCAGCTTCATTGAACTATAGTTTATATGGGGCATTATTCCTCAACTGCCCCAACTCAAAAAGTCATGTTTTTCGATTGTCTCTAAATTCTGCGAATATGTTCGCCTACCCATCAGTAGTTAATGCACAAACTTATAGACCAGGAATACCAACCCTCCCCAAGTGAGGGGGGGTTGAATTTTCAACCCCAATGCCTGCAGGGGTAGTTTCAAACGCCTGTAACTTCCTTCCTAATTACGCGATTTAAAATTTTCATGAGGGTTTTGGAAAGTGCTTTTTACACGCTTTCATCCTATTTTATTATTTATAACAAAAAAAATTGTTTAAACAATTTTTCAATAAATCAATTGTTTATTTAACTTTTTTCGCAATTTAGGCATCTACGATTTTTTTTTAAATAGTCGCAAAAGAAAGCTTGACTTTTTTACTATGAAAAATGTCTAATAAGAAAATGGACAAATTGAAATTCATTGAGTTACAGAGCCGGTTGTAGAGGGAGTCCTCGC
>NC_046659.1:58334925-58358492 GCF_010883055.1 Belonocnema kinseyi
CAATTGATTTATTGAAAAAATTGTTCAAACAATTTTTTTTGTTATAAATAATAAAATAGGATGAAAGCGTGTAAAAAGCACTTTCCAAAACCCTCATAAAAAATTTAAATCACGTAATTAGAAAGGAAGTTACAGGCGTTTGAAACTACCCCTGCAGGCATTGGGGTTGAAAATTCAACCCCCCCCCCCTCACTTGGGGAGGGTTGGTATTCCTGGTCTATAAGTTTGTGGATTAACTACTGATGGGTAGGCGAACATATTCCCAGAATTTAGAGACAATCGAAAAACATGACTTTTTGAGTTGGGGCAGTTGAGGAATAATGCCCCATATTTATAGTCGAGGAATCTGGTACTTTTTCACCCTATCAATGAGGTAAAGCGCGTTTCTTTGTTGAAAAGGTTTACTGAGGGGTCCTGATGAAAATTCTTAATTTGCTAAAGAATACTGCGACGCGTTCCGAAAATATTTTTGAAAAAAGTTCGAAAAATCATGTTTGCGTAGACTAACCCAGCTCGTTGAGTTTCAGAGTAAATTCTCCAACAGCAATTCTAAACGAGAGACAATTCTGAGGGAAAAAACCGTTTCTCTCAGGTGCCGAGTTATGACTCTTCAAAGAAACTAGATTTTCAAATAAGAAGCGAAAACCCCAATTCTGAAGTTTGTATCTGGACTTTAGAACCTGTTATTTTCAAGAAAAAGTCTTTCATATTTCAATTAAACTACATACGATTTCGACTGATTCTCAAAAAACAATTAACTTTCCCCAATGGCTCATGCGTTATGATCTACCAAATTTGACCACTTTTGTTCTATTCTTTAGGGTAAATTACTCGTGTTTAATTTTTTTTAAATACTTCATTTGTAGGTAAAGCTACGTTAATTATTAGGAAATATTTGTGCGAAAAACAGTAATAAGATAAATGATACGGGGACAAATTTAGCATGAAATAACACAAAACTGTTTCCACCCGAGAGGCTATCTTTGTACTGGAAAATATGCTGCAACCACATTTGAGTATTTTGCTGGCATATATACGTATATGTATACATCATTACAAATACACTCTGGTTCTCATTTTTCGTAAAAAAAATTCTTTGACTACATTTTAAATAATAATCTTTACACTATCATTTGTATGCATATTTTATTTAATTCCTCCGCGTAAAACTATTTTTACATTGTTTACTCATTATTTATAAAAAGTCCTATTGAAGGTATTTGTTTTACAACCATGTATTATTTTATGTTAAAAATGCCAAAAATGGATAAACTAATCATCGCATAGGAAACAGTTATTTTTGATTGTCGAAATTGAAAAAATATGTGAACAAACCAATTACGCAAATAGGCAATAGATGACCAACCAATTATATAATTAAAAATAGCGTTTGCTTGATTGAATTAATTTATTAAATAATGTGTTAATTGATTGAATGATTGACTTATAAATTACTTATTATGTATTCGCCATCTCCTTATACTATATAATTTATCAGTCAATTATTAAATCAAACTAGTTAGTTATGTAATTACTTTCTTATTGATTGCATAATTACGTAATTTACAGATACTGTTGTTATCAACAATTCACAATATTTGTTTCCTCTGAGATGATTAGCTGATAATTTTTTTCATTTCTTGCATAAAATAATACAATGTTGTAAAACTAATTCCTTTAATAACAATATTTTTTATAAATAATAAATAAACAATGTAAAAACTGTAAAATTTAAATGTAAAAACCATTTTATAATTTTCCCTTCATTCACTTTCCGAAACAGATATTCTGGAAGTCATTTTCACAAAGAAAATACATAAAATATGCACACGGCTGATAGTGTGAAAAGTATTATTCAAAAGGTGATTAAAAAATAATATGCTTTTCAACATAAATGTAGAAAAAATTGTATTTGTAATGAACTATAGATGCATATGCCACCAGAATGCTAAATTACGGTCTCAGGATATATTTTCCGGTACATACGAATGTACAGATAAGAACGAAACGAGCTATTTAAAAAAAAACCTTATTTGCTGAAAACAGCAAAAAATGTTGTTTTTCCAGTGTCATCACTCTTGATCTACAATGGCAAGAAAGCATATAAAGTGGTCAAGTTTAGGAGACCATAACTGAAGACCTATTGCGACTAGATCGCTGTTTTTTTATTATCCCCAATAGCGTCTGCTTTAATCAAAGTCCAAATATTTTTTCGTAAAATCATCAGCGTCCAAAGTACATTCACAGTCTTTAGAATTCGTTGTTAAGCCTTTTTTATCGGGGTTCTTTAATAACTCACAACTCGACCTTTTCCATACAAGATGGCTGAACCAATAGGAGGGTGAATGGTTCTTGTGAAACCTCGATATCTCCTTTCTAAGAAATGATTGATCTTTCTACAAAAACGAAATTCACCTTTTATTGCTTTTAAGAAACGAAAGTTATTTTCTCAAAGCTGTAATTTTTTGTCACTCAAAGAATTAGTTGGAAAAATACTATGTTTCTTGGAAAAGAAAAAATATTTATCCCATTAAACTTTCAGAGAGTTTTTCAAAAACATACTTTTTTCAATTAGTATACTTTTTAAGTAATATTTTCCTCAGAATAATAAAAAATTGAAATAAAGATCATATTATTGACTCTATTATGAAGCATTTTCTTTTTATTTCCCCTAATATCTGTCTTGTATATTACAATATTTATTTTCTCATTTCAGGGTCAAAATCGCAGTCGAATTTGAATGAAATCGGGAAATCGGAACAGAAATCTAATGATTTGGAAAGGAAAAGAAAAAACTGGCATCCCGAAAATGGTAATATTTTTATAGTTGTAGATTTACATGGTTTTACATATTCATTATATGTTTATGCATATTTTTGTATGTTGCATGTGTACCTAAATATCGGTAACAATAGCTAAATTTTTTCGGCACTTATCATTATTTATTTATTATTATTATTATATTTAGCTCTTTTTTGAAAGAGCTACCCTTGTCTATATTAATTTTTTTTAATGGATGTTTTCGCTTGTTCAAAAATTTAAATTTTATTGTATTTCTTACGAATAAAACAAAAACTACATATTCTATCAAAAAGAGATCCATAGCGAATTTTTATATCGTTTTCCGGTTAATAATTTTTATGCATTTATCCTTTTTCGTATATTGTAGTTTAACCCCAAAATGGAATTCTTGATTTTTCATTATTTTAAAAACATGCAAAACGTTTTTATGGTGATTTTATAAGGCTTTCAAAAAGAAACGTTTTTCATATCATGTGTTGTTTGGCTTAAAATGTTATTTTCGTTTGTTTATTTGTATTTTGAAAATGATATAATTCTGACAATTTACTTTTTGTCGAAAAGAGTGATCAGAATAAGTTGTTCGAGTTTCCGAGTGCTACGAACAGCCGTACATAAAGTTGTTAAATTAAAAAAAGTGGTCTAAAATTTGTTGTAATGTTTGATCTTTTGGCAATTTGGTCTAAAATAGCTGGCTGACGGACTCATTTATTCTTTTCATACCCTTGAAAAGTGTAACAACGGGCAATCCAATCAGATAATCCCGTCAAATTTTCCCGTGTTTACAGAGGACAACGTCTACAACGTAACGGCACAACAGGGTCAATGTCATTTAATGTTATATCAACAGTTAAATATTTTTCAACCGGAAAAAAGTTTGAACCTCTCTCATTCGACGTCACATGCACAATGTAGGTTTCAAAGAAGAACTGAAAAAACAGGTCGGCAACTTGGAGCTAAATTAGGTATAATGCTATCGTTCTTGGCGTCAATATAGATCTTAAGAAATGAATGAGAACTCCGCAACCGTTGCGATCGATCTCTCCACCCTTTAGAAATTCCGCGAAGCCCCCAGGGGCAATATTGGATATTTCTTTTCTCGTTCATATTTTTACCAGTGCTTTAGCGCACTCTGGCAATTTCTTTTTAAAAGGAATTTGCCTAATGGCAAAGTGTGCAAATCCGTATTCTATGGATATGCACCGGATACCCGAGGTACTTGGGTAATTCCTCCAAGAAAGAAGAAGAAAAAAGAAAAGTAGCATCCCTTGCTGCCACTTGGCTCTGAATTTCGATGTCTCGTGTAACCTACAGCTGTTACAGCCCAAGAATATTCGATTTCTTTAGTGGCGACGCGATTTCTCTTGTACTTGAATCACATTGTATATTTGATCGAACCAACAAGACGTACATTTTCTATCGCTATGATATTGCAGTAAGGAAAATTCATACTAGGTATTTTATACTGCAATACTGTTCGATCACTTAAATTGGGAATAGGCGCTTTTATAAACACTACCTAAAGAATTATAGAAATGCACCGAGACGGAGAGGTGGGACATTTTCAATCAGTGTAATTTGAGCTTTACGAAATGGAGTCGAGTACTGAAAAAATACACGAGTGGCAAAAAGTGACCATATGTCTCGGTGACTCAGGCGATAACGTGTCAAGTTTCCGAGCAGGAGGCCTAGGGTTCGATCCCTTGTGCCGTTACCAATGGAAATTTTTCTATATACTGATAAAACCTACTTGAGGGTCACTGGTGGACTTTGAGCAAACTTGAAAAAAATTAAGAGACACATAGACTTGCATAACACACCAGATCAGTGCGCTGAATATCGGCATCAAACTGATGATCTCAGACGTAGCGTTCCGTCCACCGTCACCTGATCATTCTCCATTTGATGCCTTGCTATAGGGAAGCTTTTGGATGGCAGAGTGAGTGAGGATCACTTAGCTGTACGAAGATGTGCGCGTCAATCGCTATACTATAGGGTAGGCCTGGAATCCGAGAGGTACCCTAGCGGACGGAGTGAACGGAAAGTATACTCTACAGAGTATCCTCAAAGTATCCACATAGTACCCCATCCGTATCATACGAAAAACTAAAAAAGAAAACAGCAAGATCGACTTTTAAATTGGTTCAATTCGGATTCTACGTTAAACTTCTGATTAGAAGGTCACAGAGTAAACGCAATAGTTTTTTTATAACGGCAAAAGATAAAAAACAAAATAAGACGTATCACGCCTGTGTTTTTGTTGCATGATACGCAAGGGATACTATGTGAATACTATGATAATACTCTGTAGAGTATCCTTTCCAGTCACTCAGTCCGCTAGAGTATGTTTCTAGAACGTTGTAGGAGAACGAAATGAACAGTAAATATAATTATTTTATGTTTGGAAACAGTTCCAAAGTATTTAAAAATGCATAAATTCAAAAATTCATCATGTTCTTTTGCTGCGCTCAAACAGAGTTGCTTAAATAGAGAATGTTGCTTTATCCCAGAACACGTCTTGCTCTTAAAAACAACATAAATAAGACAAAAATGAAAAGTGAAGAAAGAATAACGACCTTAAAGTTAAGCTTTACTGTAAAAATAGTAATTAGGTTATACTGCAACGAACTTGTCTTATGAAGTATCTAAGTTCCTGAAAAGTTACTTATTACTTCTTCCTTCGAAATAGGAAAGGCACCTTGTTTTCACGAGCTTTTATGTTTTACCAGGAGTAGGAGTAGAAGTTAGTTCTGGTCAGTGTCGAAGATACCCCCTTCAAAGTACTCCCCTTTGGAAGCCACAACCTTCAGAGAATCTCCCACATTTGGAACCTCCCACATTCTACGCCTTTAAATCGCCTTTCTTTTGAAAGATACTTCAATTTGAGAAACAGCCAGAACTCACAGGAAGCCAGCTCAGGACTGTATAGGGACTGCCGAAGTTATGTAAGGCTATATTTTACAAAAAATTGCTGAATAAGCTGCCATAAGTAAGCCATTTCCTTTTTACTGCATCACGTAATCAATTCAGAACTTCTTAGAAATTCTATCTTCTCACCGTATGACTTTTCAGAGCCTATTTATGGTGCACAACATCTTCCTGTTCGAAAAAGAAAGTTAGCATTGACTTGATGTTTCTTCGACTCTGGTCCTCTTTCGAGCATCCAGACGTCTTCCGCAGTAATGACCTTTTTGAATATTTCCGGATTCTTTCTCATTGATTGCGAATTTTTCGGGGCTAATTAAACTCCATACTTATTTTAGTCTGCCGTCTGCAGCCGTAGAACGAATTTTGCAGCCTCGCGGCTGATTCCCAAATCTTGACTAAAAATTGCCAAAACAATAGTTTTTGGAATTCCAAAGATTTACTACATCTTTCTCACTGTTAAACGGCGATTTCCATTAATTAACACTCTCACTCTTTCCCCATTTTGAGGTATCTTTTGTGCGTGACTGGCCTGCCGTAGCAAGGGTCACTTTCTACTAAAGTAGGACCGCTTTTAAATCTCTTTAAGCGTTGTTGAATTGGAGTATCACTATAGAGTAATCAAAATAAACTTTCAGAATCACAAAAATATTTCCCTGACAGAATGGCCAGCTTTTTGGAACAAAATATGCACACTCTTTGATCGGTGCGTTCCGTTATCCTGAGATGCGACGCGTGTGGGGTGAGAAATTTACGCAACTGCGTACACTGGTATATTTAAAATTTACAGGCCCGCGTGACTGAGTAAGGTGACTCACATAGGCCTCCTGAATATGGTAAATACCTGCTTTTAAAAATAGCACAACCAAATACTAAGTTAGAGCTCAAGGTCAGATACTTTCCGGACAGACCGCGTATAGTGTATCCTCAACTGTGATAAGAATTATTCAGTATTTCATATGAAAGCGCCTCCTCTGCTTAGTATTCATCGTCTTTATTGCATAATTCTCGTGTGACCATCCGTCCCGATTTTCCAGGACGTGTTACCAGTTGTTAACTGTTTGTACCAGTGTCCCGGTCAGTGCTGTATGTGTCTCGATTTTGTCTCTATTGCTGTCGAGGAATGGCATTTACTGTGATTTACCGTATCACCCAATAACGATGATCCTTTACTGATTAGCTAATACTACGTTTAAGTGTCGCATTCCGAGAATAATCTCTCTCTCCCTCTCTTTTTAAAGTGCAGTGCGCAGTCATATACACAGGTCCGAGAGCACTAAAGGTGCGAGAATGTTCCCTTACGTAAGCTGAAAAGTTTCGCGATCCTGCCACCACGCGACATGGCGCACTATTTGAGAGGAGAAACATTTAAAAATGTAAACATGTTTTCTAGCCTCAAAGTCGAAGTGACCCTGAGACCAGAGAATATTGATGTAATCCACTGCAGATGTGCAATCTGTGGAGAAATGCCGTTTCGGTGTTTAAATTGTTTTATATTGTTGAAAGTCAACCTAATTCAATTTATTTCTAATCTTATCTTGTTTAAGCTTTACTATACATTTATTAATTTGACTAAGGTTACAAATGCATCTATATTATATAAATTATTAAATACATGTTGAAAACATTGATTTGATTACATTCAAATTTCAAATTAAACCGCCACTACTCTACTATTACAACTCCTAGTAGCAATTTTTTTAATTAAACGGAAGCTTCAAAAAGGGAACAGCCTCCTCGATGGTAGTCTCCGGACCTGTGTATACGATCGTGGTGCAGTGTGGCTTTTCCCTTCCATACGTAACGCTTGCGCAGTTGAAAAAGTCGTCTGTTAGCAGTGGAACTCGGATGCTCATTCAAAGTCAAAAATCGCACTGGAAAAAATGTGGGCAAGCAGCTGTCTTCTTAGTGGCAACCCAGCCCCACCACGACGGTTGGTACAGCGGCCAGACCACATTTAAGTAAGCTATAGTACCAAACGTGCGAGTAGGTCCTTTTCCGTGTATTGGGAATGCAGCGGTCCCAAAAAAGAGAACAAAATTGCCCCACGAGCATAAACTATAACTGTATAACTGCGCGTGAAACTCGGCGTGGGGATTCCGTGCTCCCACCTAAAGGGTTCGTTCAGGTTTCTCACCAAGTGCACTCATCGAGTGAACCTGGAAAAGGGGCATGTTTTACGAAAATGAACTGCGAAGTGTGGTGTTCTTTAAACGGTTGCGTGTGAAAGGATTTGGCGCGAATCATACCGTGAATACGAAGATTGCCAGGTTATGTTTGTATTTAACAACATACAATGACGAGCCAGCGGGAGAAAATAATTATTGCTGCAGTTGCATCAAACCAATTATTGTTGCAAAAAATTATGTTTGCAACCATGTTGGAAAGTGATGATGCGGATGGTGATAATGAGGTGAAAAGTTCTGGCATTTTAATGGAATTTTCCATGAAAATCCGATGCCCGAGAAAAACGCCTATTAGAATAATTGGATTTTCTGAAAGAATTGTTCCATAATTTAACGCAAAACAATTTAAGGAACATTTTATAATGAAGCCGAATACACCCAGTGGGCACCGGGACGTCCTAAAGACGTCCTTAGAATGTACCTCTATGTTATCTGATTTAACGTCTTTAAGACATCCTTTGGATCTTTTAATGTCTTTAAAGGGTCCTCAGGACGTCCTTAAGACGTCCGCCGAAAGACGTATATAGAACAAGTTTAGGATTTGTGTGCTCACTGGGCAGTTGATAACTTGGAAAACTTGGTAGCAGAGCAGTTATCAAGTAATTGCAAAATTCCGTCTCGAAAACAACTGCTGTCGTTAATATAGTTATAGGCAACGCCTGACTAGTTTTCTTTTTTTTTTGCAAATTAAGAGAGCGCATCATAACCTAAAAAGTAGTAATGTTCTTCACATCAACTTAGGGTAGGGTGGGGCGAGATGAGCACAGGGGATAAGATGAGTCACTTAATTTTCTCGTAGGTTATCATTTATTTTGTAAATACTTTTTGTATTAATATCGGGAAAAACATTATCAAACTTCTTTTTTGAAATTTTTTCGCTTAATGTTGAATAAGTGTGGAAAAACCGAAAGTAAAAATTCTAAGACCTGTATTCTGCTATTTTTCATTTGTTAAGAACTAAAAAGACTAAAAAGGTCATATGGGGCGGGATGAGTCACTGTTTTGGGGCGGAATGAGCCACCTCTCTCTGCGCATTAACATACCCTCTTCGTGTAGCAGTCAGTAGATTAGGATGCAATGTTTTATATTATCAGATTGTGCATGATGCTAATTATGGTGTAAACGTATAAAAAACTAATCTTCTCAACAAAAATTCTCACAAAAAGTATGACAGCAGTACTGTTATAGGTATGATTAAATAATATGAAATTCTGTCAACTAGAAGAGAGAGAGCAATGTTTTTCTGGTGTATTTCTTAAATAAATTTGGCTTAAAACTCGAAAAATGCTATAAAAATAAGAAAAACATTGTTGCGGCTTAAAAATACGATAGACGTTTAAAAAAACTGTTTCATACCCAAATATATATGAAATTCAGTGTCATGAAGTAATTTTAGTAGACCAGTCTAGTATTTGGAAGTTTATGTATTGTAGAATTTATCTTTTACTGAGAAAATGTACATGGTCAAGTCGAAAAATTGCTATATTTATTTCTATAATATAATTATTAAAAGATATGTGCATATAATTCGTTTTTCTATTTACTCCTTGTAGTGTTAATTACTGCAGAGGCTAGGATTAACGATTACATTGTTTTGAAGATAAATACTTTAAATTTTCCGTTCAATTTTGGAGTAGAGTATATATAATGCTTTACGTTGAAGCAATGAATTAGCAGATTTTAAATACTGACGTGAAAAGGACAGCTATGCTCATCTCGCCTCACCCTACCCTACGTTCCGTGTCATACACTAAAATCTTTCCTGTTTCTTGGTTTACAATCGCATTTTGGTGGTCTCTCAAAATGACTATATGTTTTCCGGGTGCGAATTCCATAACTTTTTTTATATTATTCATTTTTCTCTTTATAACGAAGTTTTCACGAGTTATATTCTACTTGTGCGCTAACTTTCCAACTTTCCGCTAATTCCTCCCGCCAATTTCAATGTTCACTCACTTCCACCTACCATTTTTCGTCGGGTGAAATAGTCACCCATCGAGTGACCCCCATTCTTCAATCTCGTGATTTCTGAACGTTACACCCGGGTGGATACATCCACTCACCCATCGCCACTGAACGAGTCCGAGTGCACCCGGGTGCAATTAGTGAGAAACCTGAACGAACCCAACAATAGCGTTACTGTACCAATACTGTTGGGCCTACAGCTGTTCCAATGTAGGGACATAGCGTGCCCAATATGAGAGAGGATGTGTACAAAGTTCCAGGCGAGCCCAAAAAAAATTCAGTGCGAAAGAACCTCTCTTTCTATCGCCACACGTTAGAAAAACGCGGTTTATGTTCGTAGAGCAAGGAGTGGGAAATGATTCGAAATAAATATCTTTGTTGTCTATTTTAGTCCCATCGTATTCTTTGCTAACATTAGTAATCTGATTAGCGTACGGACGCTAAAGGTTTGTTTCAGCAGCCGCGCATCTAAGAATGCCACAAATTCTATCAGAAGGCCCTTTGCCATATGCAGTTGCACGAAAGTTTCATTGTACTTTAAATAAAAAAATCTTGCTCGTTTAGCAGCAAAACAAACTTCAAAAACATTCTTGTCGAATTCTGCGATGATGATTATGAATACAAAGCAGAAGCTCTTTTAAACGAAAGATTTAACAATTTTATCAGAATTAAGGACAACCAATATACGCTGTGATTTGCATTTCAAAAACAGAACTAATGACAATTCTTTTCTCTGATTTCAAATACATTAATATAGTACATTTACTTAAATACCAAGCTAAAATTTGAAAATCGATCCAGTTTAGTCGTAACAAATAGCGTGTTCTTTGATATTCCATACTCACATTTATTGTTATGTCTATCTTATTTATTACGTTTTTTAAAATAATGTTTTAGCAATGAAAATTTTTTGCTAAAAAGCTTTTTATTGGTGACCACTGTACGGCCTGAAATAAATTAAAATATTTTCACTACACTGTCTAATTATTGCACACCATCTAGCACAGTGACACTCATCCGAATTTAACTGAGCTAAGTGTATATTAACTTCTGTTAATGAATGAGAAGCCCTAGACGATAAACACATTCCTTGTTATAAGTTGCTCTTCATTAAGGTAAAAACAATTTTTAATATCTACATAATTTTTAATGAAACTGCCATGTAAAAAATGATTAAAAGTATTTGCCTGGAAATAATATTATAAATAACTCCGTCATGTCAGATTGCACTATTCTGAATTCAAATTAGAAAACAAAAGTTATAAAATATAAATTAAAAAGTTACTCTTTGTACTCAAATTATAAGAGTAGATATAGTCATTAAAATTCATGGATTAAAACAACTACAAATTCAATCATTCTTCTCCAGAAAATTTTAATAGTGTAACTGCAGTTTTCAACTAATTTTACTTTTATAATTTTGTTATATATTTTAATTCATTAAATATATTTAGTTATCATTATCACAGGTTTTTTCCACTGTGTAATATAAACTGACAACAAAATAAGTATGCTGGTCTCTGGACACGTATCAGTGGTCAGACAAACAGTTATTTCCATTAAACCAAATTCCTATAATACTATAAAAGTTAACTCTTACGAAAGAGATTAACAATTTTTTCTGTCCCTCTTTAGATTTTTGAACAAGTGAATGCTTTTATTAGATAGTCTTTCAAAAGTGGTGTCCAGCCTTAGAATATTTGTCTGATTATCGACAAATTCACCCTATATGAGACGTGATTTGATTTACTACGTTCTCCGTTAGAAACATTAATATCGTTAACAATAAATTACCACTAAAATTGCTCAAAAGTTCCGAAAAAATTATTTGTTTTAATTTCAATAATAATTAGGTAAATATCAGACTAAAAATTTCACATTAAGATCCTTTCTAATTAAATAACCAAAACATGAAATTTGGAAAATTGAAACTTCATAGCATTTTGATGATTTTGAAAAGTAAATCTATTTACCTCGCGCTACGTGCTTGGTCTTTATATTTTCACACATTCTTGCGCAAACCTTTTAAAATTAAGGCTCAAAACATCCAGCACTGTAATTTTGTGATTGTGAATTCTCTTTCGTTAAAAAAGCTTAGCTCAAAAGTTTGAGCACACTTCGGCACGCGACTGAGGGCAATCGCACTCCACGCTTAGTCTTTGCATTTCTTCCGCATTCGTGCACAGACTTTAACGAAGTCATTTTTATCACTTATCTCGTGCTTCGCACTCGATTTTGTCCAACATGTCGACTTTTCTACATTATACATAACACTTTTATATCAATTATAATACATTTTTTATGTATCTCTGCCAGGGGTTACTTATTACAAAATTGCAAAATAAAAATCAAATTGTATTTATCATGATTATTTTTGTATTTGTTTCTTATTTTGATTTAAATTGTATTCGAAGCTGCTCTGAAACATGCATCATTTCAATAAATGTATATCATTACAATTTATAATATGCATAAAAATTAAATCATATTAATTCTTATTTCCTTGTTTTTATAATTTTTTTTTATTTTTAATGTTGTTTTTTACGATTAAATAAAAACTACTGCGCATCTGCATAGGGTCTAATACAGTAACCTATATAGGGTCCTATATAGGAGCCTATGTCTTTTTTTGTCTTTTCTGTGCTTTTTCCAAAAAGTTAGTTTTTAAATTTTTAATCTTATGTTTTACGATTAAAAGAAAATCTACTCTTACTGTCGAAAAATAATTAGTAATAAATTTATAGATCTATTTAGGCGAACAACTTTTGTCTGGTAATTTAAGTTCATACCTTGTGTCATTTTTTCAAACAAATTTAATATTTTTATTTAGAATGTTATTTTTTACGACTAAAGCAAAAACTGTCATATCAAAAATTATAGCTCTTTTTGAAAATGCTATAACTCTAGTAATTTTTGATTTTTCAAAAAAGTCACTAGGATAAATTGTTAAATTTTTTGAATTCTATGAATAAACGTATAGAGAATTTTTGAATTTTTAAAAAAGTGGTCTCAAAAATATTCAAAATGTGCCCACTTTTTGAATTTTTATCCGAAATGGCTGGCTAACGAATTTGACCTTTAGTTTAGGACACTAAACGGGGGTACCAAAGGCAATCTAATAGATTTTTGTTTCAAAAGTTATCGTGTTCACAGACAAACATACAGACATACAGACAGGCACATTCGTAAAAACCTGTTTTTCGGATTCAGGGGGTCTCAAAACGTGAACATTTGACAAAAACTGGGGGGGGGGGGGCAGATTTTACACAAATTTAATACTTTCTCTGATCAGAATGTGATAAAGCAACATTTGAAGTGGAAAAAATAAATAATTTTTCCATCTTTTATTAAAGGGAACGTCTACATATACCATTAGGGCGGTCCAAAGAACTTAAGAGTGTGTATATGAAATGAAACCATACTAACAACTTTTATTTCCAACCCAACCCCACCCTCCTGCAGCGCCCCAAATATGACCCAAAAATAAAAAACTACATTTTTAGGTATTATTGATACTTTTTAGCAATTTTCGTCGTCTTTTGCATACAAATAATTGCTAAGGGACAATTTGAATATTTATGATGACTTTTTAATAAAATTTCAAATGTTTAATCAAATGTAAATTATTTAAAGAATTATTTATTTTCTATTTTCGAAATTGCTGAAAATTGAGTCAGAGATATTAACTTTCTTTTTAAATTAATATCCTATATTACGGTTTGTTGAATAATTACATAATTTCGATACATTTCTTTTAATGTTTAATAAGTTTCTATTTGTTTAAAAAATCTTTATTTGCTCTAGCAATTTTTTTCGATGACTAAAAAATGAAATAAAATAGAACTCATACAATTGTATTAATTGTTTAAATAAATATAATTTTTTTAAATAATTAATTTTCTAAAAATACTTTCAAACCCGTAATTAATTATATGTCTTCTATTTTATTTCATTTTTTTAGTCATCGAAAACTAATTTCTGGAGCAAATAAAAATTATTTAAACAAATAGAAGTTTATTAAACTTCAGAAGAAACGTATCAAAATGATGTAATTATTCAACAAAAAGTAGCATAGCATACCAATTTGAAAAAAATAAACAACTCTAGCTCAATATTTAAGGAATTTTAAAAATAAACAATAAATAATTGTTTAAATAATTACATAATGTTTTTAGACAAATTTACTATTCCAAACAATGACAAAATAATGCATTTCTAATAGAAAATACTGGTAAATATTAAAATTGTCCATTAGTAATTATCTGTATGAAAAAGGCGATGGAAATTGATAAAAAGTTACAATAATACGTAAAAATCTAGTTTTTTTATTTTTGGGACATATTAGGGGAGCTGAGGGGAGGGTGGACGTGGGTTGAAAATTAAAGTTATTAGCATAGTTTTCTTTTGTAGACACTCCTCTTAAATCAGTAAAAAAAAATTGGCGCGTTTCGATGAAACCCTGGAACATAAGTTCAGTTTTTAAAAAATACAAAATTTTCCCATGTTAATTAAATAGGATTGGAAATGACCAATGGCACATGTTAATATTCCCTTTAGAGTGAAAAAAAATTTTGCAATGCATTTTTGGTGCACCCTCATGTACTATATAATATGGATATTTATGCCGAAATTTCGGTACACTTAACCTAAATCGGGAAACTCGAAACGTAAACAATCAGAGCCTTCTGAATCGTTTCCACTTGGAATGCGTAATATTGTTTACTATCCTTGACTGCGTACTCGCAGACTGCGGCCCTTCTGAGACGTGGGCCTGCAATGCTAAGAATTCTTAAACCCTGAATTCCTAAACCGAGAGTCGGGTGTAATTATATAAATTAATATATTCTCATTAGACAATTAGTAATTGTCCACTATCACATTAGCAACTTATTCAGAATTAGTATTTTCTAATGTTCACTGGCTCACCTTTTTCAAATGTGATTTGTCAAATTTCACTAATTTATATTTAGATAGTGGAATATTATATATTTACCCAATATTTTAAAAATTAGGATACTTGCAATTGAAATATTTGAAAACTAGAAATTGATCACTTTTTTATTAAGAAATATATGTCTGATTTCCAAGCCTGACATTGGAATGAAGAAAAAGAAACAGTTCAGATTCTCTTCATCAAATAACAGGCAGCTTTAAAATCACTTGAAGAAATTTCCTCTAAAGTCGCTGAATTCACCACGTCGTACTGCGAACTTTTAAAAGCTCGACTCCGGAAGCTTAATTAAACCGCCCATCGTACGCGCGTCACACGATATTTTTCTCTCCCCTATTGGGCGACGAACTTTCATCCCGTTGAACTCGACTTTTCGCCAAGCGTGTGGTCCCAATTAAAATGATTTCTATCCTCAAAAGTGTGAGCCCGCCGGGCTCTCCAAGCATACGTTCATAAATCATCTGCCCATTCGATGGAAAGTGGATGGAAGGAAGAAGAGAGTGAAATAAAGAAAGAAGAGTGCCGAGCGGAAATATGTGGAAAAAAGAGCCAGTAGACTGGGAGAAAAGGAGACGAGTTGCAGAGCTAAAGAAAAAAGAACGTCATTTCTCAACTGCAAGAGATAAAGAGGCACGCTTGGAAAGGGTAGAGTTCTGAAATTCTCGAAAATTTCTAATTGAGAAATATTCTCAAAAATTTATGAAAGAATATTCTCAAAGTTAAGAAATTACTGTCAAAATGAATTTTTTCAAAAGTAATTTCGTTCTACGGGTTTTTATTATTTTATAAATTTTTTATGATTATCAAAAATATATAAATAAATTATATTTTTTATAGTTTTAATATTTTAGGACCCTTTTACAGATTCCCATAAAACACCCTTTAAGTGAATTTTCATACTATTTATTGTACTAACTAGAACATTACAACATTAGAAGATCGTGCAAAATAATGATTGCCTGTTGATATAAAAAACATTTTCTTAATGAAATAATATTCAGTAAGAAAAGATATTTATCGTGAATTCGATATAATTCTATCACATATTCTATCACAAGGGACAATTTTTCTAAACACAAATCTCGCTGATAAAATACTGAATTAAGAAACTAACATAAAATATTTGAAACAATTAATTTTCAGGAATTATTCCACAATTTAGTTTCTAGCTTTAAAAAAGGACTGAATATGCTGTGTATGATAATTAAGGGAAATATTGTATAGACAAATCCAATTTAACTGGATACTTGTAATTTTTTCAATGCTAATACCTATATTTTTTTGTAAATTTCATATCCTGTAATATAAATGTTAACAATGCGATTAAATATTCTAAAGTGTCAAAGACCGACTTTTAACTCAAGCTTCTCTGTTTCATATTTTGTTTATTAAGAGAATAATTCGGAATATATTTTAAATAACAGAATAAACTATTTTCTCAAATTTCTTAATTGTCCTTCAACGGATAAATAATGATTTTATTTTATCTATGTATATCAAATTCTACCATTTTTGTTCAGGTAGAGAATAAACCGTTGATGAGTTTTCCAAAGTTTAATCAATCTGGTATCAAAATAAAATAGTTAATTTCATCAAAGCAGTAAAATTTTATTCAGGCTTCTATAAACACGAAGCACATGAAATCTAAACAAAAAATATCAAATCCTACAATCCATTGTTTTAAAAAGTCGGCAAGAATAAAAATATTGAAATCGCGAGAATTTCAGACCACATAATTTTTAGAGAAACATTTTTTATTGTTTAAAAATCGTGTTTTCTCTATTTAGACGCAAAACGAAAATTTCTCCATTTTACGTCTATTGCAATGAGGGCTAGGAGCAAAATGATTATTTGAAATAATTTTTTAAATGTTCAATAAATTTTATCTCATTTATACTTCAAAGTTTGTAGTATTTACTTTGTGTTATTAATAACTTATTGAATATGAAAACTGAAGATGCATGAATTATTAATTTTTAAATCGTTGAAACAATTCTAATTGGTTTAAATATAGCTTTTGACTATAGAAATGGGAAAAGGTACATTTTTTGCAATTTTTTCTTGTTCATGCCGATATTCTTGAACCTCTACTTGTTTAAAGAAACCATGAAAAATTGCTTAAACAATTTTGGTTTGCTTACAAATTTTCATATGTTTTAAAGAAAACTGCATCTTCTTTTTTGTTTATCATCAAAATATTCTACCGGTTCTCAATTTTGTAAACTTCCTGATAATTTCATTGTTTTAAACTACACAACACTTTGTACAATATAATCTCATAAATAATAATTTTAAAATTAATCCTCTCGTGTGTTTTACTATGCAGAGTTCCCGGGAATAAGCGTTGGATTCAGAAAAATCAAGAATTTGTATTCCTATGAATACGCGATTTTTCCCCCGTCTAAAAATCCCCCAACGAGAGCAGAAAAAGTTCAAATTCTTTCCCTCTCATTCGACTCAGTAAACTTTAACGAAATCATTTATTTAACCTATTTTTAATTACTGAATCTTCTTATAACTTATAAATTCGAAAAAAATATTTAAATTTATATTTATTTATATTTTAATAAATTATGAAAACGTATTAAAAATGAATCACAGAAATCTATTTAAATGTGTAAATTAAAATAATTTTAACTCTAGAGAGGCAGACTTCAATTGATTAAAATTAAAATTTCAAAACTTACATTCCACATGAAGGAATTAAAACAAATTATTACACATGCTTTGTGAAGCGATTAGAAGGAATTAAATAATCTCCCAATATGAACACTGTAGAGGAATACAAGACATCTCTCTGAGGTATGCCTTTCGGTTCAGTTACAAGGAATTAAATATATTTAAAACACGTTCTCTTTTGGGGAATAGGAAATTATAATGCGTTCGCTATGGTAATAGAAATGAATTCGTTTTTGAGATATCCTATTCTTATAATGACATTTTAGACAGATGGAAAAATCGCGCATTCAAAAGATTAGAATAGTCTTGACTTTTACGCTGAAATCTGTAATTATTAATTTTTCTCTATTCAACGCTTATTACCGGGTTTATTTGTGCAGAATCGCTACTGCCCTAGCTAAACAGTTTGAAAATTATTTAAAGAAATATTTTCATGCTGGACATTGATTATAATACTCATAGCACCTAGAAAATATAATCGTTTTGAAGCTTTTGAGAGCAAAAGTTAACACGAGACATTAAGACCGTATAAAAGGTTTTAATTACTCTTTAAAATTTATGATTAATTATTATTCTCTGAAGAATTGCGAATGGGGTACTGTAGTCACCCTACTGGAAATGTATTTTTACGATCAAGTTTCAAAATAGAACATAAACAAAATTGCAATAGCATACAATACTTACGCTTTTTTAAATTTCTAATTTTCACATTATTTTAAGGACTGTATTGTATTTTATTGTTAAAATACATATCTACTAAGCACAAAAATAGGAAGTAATACCGAACCAAATCGAGAACTAAAAATATATGTAATGGAATGATAAGCGGGAATAATGAGGACAGAATCATCTAGGAAAGTCGCTTAGTTTGATCAAAAATAAAAACGGTAAAAAGGTTTTTATTAAATGTAAGACATAAGTGTAAATGTTTTTAGAACTGCTAGTAACTATTCCGTATAAGGAGCTATGCCCTTGGAAAAGTTATTACACCGAGGATATTTGATTTTTTTATATAATAATAAATATGTAGAGATATATAACGTAAATATAATTTTGAAGTGACTCTTGCCTTTCTTAAAAGTAGCACAAAAATAAAATCACTCAGAACTTCCTTTAACTTTAAACTAGAAAGTAAAAAAATTATACTATCTTAATCCGATTATATTTAGTTTTATGGACTTCTGCTTTGCACCTTTTACTAGTACAATTAATATTTTCTTACGCATAATTATTTCCTCTGATATAAATTTCACTTTCAGAGAAATTCATTGACTTTTTCTTGATACGCCACGGCTCAATATTTTCGAAAAGCACAATTATTTATCTGCGGACTTTCGAAGTTTGTTTCCTAAAGTATCGTGAGGACTCGGTGTAACGTAACTTCTCCTCTTTTTTACGACAGACTGACTTGATTCACTTTTAATACTATTTGCTGGCGTTCTAGTTTCTCTGTGAAATGACACTTCGCCAGTCACTTGTAATAAAATCTAAAAATAGAAAAGATAGAATTTAGATTGACTTTCCTTTTCCTTGAAAACGAAAACCAACACTCAGTAAACAAATTAATTTACGCTCACCTGCATGTGTTCCAGAAATTCTTCCTGCATTGTGACGGCCATTTTATACACAAATGAATCACGTTTGTTGTACATTATGGCGTTTTGGCACATAAGCATGACGTCCCTCTGAAAATGCCTTGTGGACCTGATTGTTCCATTATCAATATTCTTCTTGATAGTAGTTAAGTCCATAGGTCTGAAGATAATAGAGTGATACCCTGGAACCTGTTCTGGAGTGATAGGTTTTAGGAAAACCGATGAGTACTTGTGTGTTGCCAGTCTATCATAAACCAACATGACTGCCTTCTTCCAAGCCCTATAGTCAGCACTCTCTTTACTTCCTTCTATTTCAGGTTCGCTGTCAACATCTATGGTCTGCTTCTTGGAATAAGTCTTCATCATATTTCCTTTACTCAACTTACGCATGGTCGATTCCTCTTCATCTAATTCCCGTATACTTTCTGAAACATCCTTCTCTTGTTTTTTAACACCAGCATCAAATTCAATATTTTTTTTATCCTCCTCTTCTCTCATCTCCCCCTTCTTCAGTCCTTCATCAGGAGACGTTTCCTGATGACATTCACATTCTTTTGGTAGCTCCCACTTTATTCCTTCATTTGTGCTTAGACCCTCTTCACTTGCTAACCCTTCAGTTTCCTTCAGAGGATCACTTTCTTCTACCTTTTCTCGTACGCCAATTTCCAAATCTTTCGATTCGTCTTCTGTAACCGTCGTATTTGTGGCTATATAAAGAAAATCCATTCTATCGTCTCTTTTAGAATGCTCCATTTCAAGATCCACCACCTTTTTGGCCTCTTCCTTATATTTCACTAAAGTATCTTTTCCGTTGTCTTCCTTGATTATGGTAATACCTTCCTCAGAAGATGTTGATGGTTCCTTACTACCTGCAGCAGGTTCTATCACCAAAACTTCCTCATCCACTTTTTTCTTTTCATGAATAGACAATGTCTCTTCATGCTCAAGAATAAGAATTATGTCCTGGGATTTTTCTGTGTCTTTCCCAGACGGAGGGTCATGAGAGGATATACTTAAAAGTTCTGTGGACAGCGCAGCCTGATGACCGGTTATTTTCGCAAGAGTCATTTCCAGTTGGTCAACTCTATTATGTCCAGCTTCATCTGTATCTTTGGCTACCTGTTCATGCCTCGAGCTCTGCTTTTCAGAGTTCATTTTTAACTTCTCGCGAGGTGACTTTTCCAGGACCTGAAGAACATCCCATTTCGTATTTTCTATTGTTTCCTTCTTTGCATCGTCCTCAGCTGAATTTGTTGTATTCTCAGCAGTTTCTTCTAAATCCTCCTCAAGTAATTCTGTTACATCTTCTTTGGAAGACTTTGCAATATCTTCTTTGCAACACGTTTCTAGATCTTCCTTAACGAACTTCTTGAAATCATCTTCAGAAGCCCTACCTGTATGTTTTTGATTGCACTTTATCGTACACTCCGCAGTTTGGTCTTTATTTTCGGTTGCTTTTGAATTAATTTCTTTCTTTGAATCGTTTACCAATTTTAAGCCTTTAGCTGTCTCAACTTTCTCGTTTCTGAACTCTTCATCTGAGTTCAAACTTGTATCAGCCTTTTCTTTCTCTGATTTAGATTCAACTTCCTTAGATTCCTGAGGAGCAATGTTTTCGACAGCAACTCCAATAATTTCTGCGATATTAGAATTGCTGGTACAATTATCCTTTATATCTATCTTGCTATCTGGAGCTAAACGTGGAGGTTGAGATATCAAATTTTCCATTACTTCTGCAATTCTGGGGTCTAAATTCTGAGGATTATCAGTTATATCTTCCTTGATTAGTTCTTCGATATCCCCGATAATCTCATTAATCTCATCCTTGTCTAAGACATCAACATTTTTTTCTTCGGCAATCACTTTGTCAATATGATCTATAATCTCCGAATCGGACATAAGTCCTGAAGCTAAATTTGGCTTTGTGATCTGGTCATTCTCTGTTTCTTTCTCCATCTGCATCATTTGAAGGTTTGTATTTTGTTGAGACAAATTTATATTTGCGGAACGAGGTTCTATATTTGGTAGAGTGGTTCTCTGTAATTTCGCGGGAAGTTGTAGCAACATGGAAATGTTTGAGGCTTCCGCTGATGAACCTTCCGGAGCTGTATAGGCCATTGAAGACGGGGCCAGCTGATGAAGTTGAGGCGAGAATGTTCGAATCAACTGAGGTTTTAGCAAACTATTCAGCAAAAAAGATCTACCATCCTCGTTTTTCTTATCTTCTTTTTGGCTAGAAGAAGGATAAGAAGGGATTACGTGATCATCAGAACTTTCTGGTTCTTTACTAATTGCCAAGCTAAGGCTTTGGGGAATTTGTTCGACTTCTTTTTGTCGTTGTGCGAGGTAAGGAGTATGCACATTGAGCTTTTGTTCCGGCTCTTGTTCTGCCAGCTCAAGTTGAAGACACATTTTTTTTAGGTCTTCCTCTGATACGTTTCTGGTTTTAAGATCCTTTAAATCGCTTTTCAGTTGCTGGTATTCATCTCTTTGGAAGGCTAATATCTGACATATCTCTTTTATTCTTTCTTCAGTTAGTCTTCGAACGATAGATTGACCTGTGGTCTCGACACTTTTCTTTTCCTCTCTCTCCGGTGTGTCAAAAGTTTGTAATAAAAGCGCATATTGGGAGGAGCAAGTCTTTGTGGAAAACCAGTTAGCCGGCCTTTCCGATTGCTTTTGATGAAAAGAGTTCAAACATCGTGAAACGCTTATCCAGTTATGATCACTTGCTTTTAAGACACTGGATGCTAGGCAGAGCTGTTCTCTAGTACTCCATGTATCACAGGGAGTGCCTTTCAAGTTTACCGCTGCAAATAATAATTTAGTTTGATTGATTCAGCAAAGATGAAGAAAATAATTGGAAGAAGTTGTTGATCAACGAATTAAAGAATAAAATTTGCATTTTCTGCGTTTAAAAACATTATTGTAATGAATTTATCGTAACACTTTGTAAAGTGAACAACTAGATACGGCTGATTAGCCAACGCTAATAATGATGATAGTTATAAATAAAAGCTATAAGCAAATTCACTGATTTGGAATTTTTTAACATAGTAACATTTACTTTGCTGTGATACCATTTATTTTTATCTTACTCCTCTTTTTAGATTAACACAAGGTATTGTTTTTAACAAAAATTGATATTGTCATAAGAAAATCCACTTATGTCGCACTTTTATTGTAGAAAGTGTTCACTAAATTGCTGTATTTCACCTTAAGAAAAATATTTTCATAGAAAATATGACGATTTAACAACAATTGACTGGGTAATAAAAAATTCGCGTATATCTCAAGAATAATATCCTAACACAAAAATTAACATTCAACAAAATTTGGTTTCTTTATCGATATTTATCACACAAAAATTCACATATTCCATTTTTTTAACATGTAAAATTGTGTTTTTCTGTAGAGTATCTTTTTTTTACTTTAATAACAATATTGTCATACAAAAGATAGTCATTTAGTAACATTTTTCAATGTTACAAATAATTTCTTATAGACTATATTAACTTATTTTGCAAATTTTGAAGGTATGCAAATCTGTTTCTGCCGAATCATTCCATTTCAAGACAATAACAATATCCAGATACAAAAGATTACTATTAAAGAACATAATTATATATTTTTTTATATGTTATCGAATAGCAGTCGCTTGTGAGTATAAAAAATACATTCAAACTATAATAAAATTTTTTACTTAGTGCTGGAAGTAAATTTATTTATTCTGTGCATTTGTGAGGAAACATGAACAATTAAAACAAAGTAGGTATCACAAAATCAAAAAATGACGGGTGTTTAAAAAAAAAAAGCTTTAAAATCGGTTACGCAATGCGCGGCCTCTGAAACCTTTTAAACCAAAAATCACACTTTTCCCTCCCTATACGTGTGCTATCTAGTTATTTCGAGCCGCCATATTTTTAATAAATACATTTTTTCAACATTTTCAATGTTAAACCCAAAACTGTCGTGCATAACGATGTTATTATTTACTCTTTATTATTACAAGTGTCTGGTGCTTCGGCAATTAACCAAAGAGAATACTGATGATGCCACAAATGAAGATCGTGAAGAAATTTATTTTAAGAAATAGAAAATAAGAAAATAATAATAATAATAATAATAAATAAAGATGGTAGCTCTAAGAAAGCATCCAGAGATGACTGCTGTCACCTCCAATGCCCGTGGCCGCTCGTAATTGTATACCTACAACTTCATCGCAGGAGGTTTCAAGCATCGTTATTCAATTAGTTGAATTAACTTATAACATTTTTATCGCATCATTCACTTGACTTAGTCCGTGGCTATGATGTAAACCGGGTTCACCCGAGTAAAAGTTCAATAAAATGAATAATAAATAATGTACGAGGGTAGTTCAATAAGTCCTTAGAATGAAGTATAAAAACAATTTTTTTTAGGTAAATTTTTTTTTATTTTTCAACATAATCTCCTTGGAGCTCTATA
>NC_046659.1:58358592-58369405 GCF_010883055.1 Belonocnema kinseyi
TGTTTACGTTTCTATCCTCTCGAAATCAGTTCAAGGCCATTTGAAGGCAATCCCCGACACTTGACTGAAAGCGAGAGTTTGGTGTAAAGAAAATGTGGGTTTCTCTTAAATTTGACTTTACTTTTCCAGGTGAATTTTTAAACATAGAAATTGAAAATTATGGAGAACCCCTTTTTTCGTATCCAATATTTTGTCTTAAAATTCCTTTTCAAAAGGCGTTCTGTAAGTTTTGTGCAGGCCAAATCATTTTGGTAGACTCAACAAAATTTTTTGTCGAAAAAGTGCAGTTTTTAGTGCTTCTATTAAATGGCGTAAAATTTCATAAAAGAGTAGAACGTATTTTTTGTAGAACTTCTAGAAATGAGCAAATATTTTTCTTATCAGTTCATCACATCTGTCGCTGTTTATAAGAAAAATGCCAAAATTCAATTTTTTGAAGAAAGTACTGTGGCTACAAAAATAGTTGGGCTCCCATAAAATTTGGAATGAAATTTTTGGATCCATGAAAAAATGTTTTTTCTATTTGTCGATGATTTTCAAATTTTTGAAAATTATATAACCTTTCTGATTTTAATCAGAATAAACAATTTTATTTAGATACATAGCAAGTCTTTTACCCATATATAAGAAACTGACAAAAATTGATAAAATTTGAAAAAAAAATATTTTGAAATTTTGAAAATGGTCTCAAGTTTTTAATTTTGGTTGCAAATGTCTTATTCACGAACTTAACCTTCATTTTGGGGACCTTCAAAAGTCTATGAACTGCGGACTCGATTGGACAAATCCTTCAAAAGTTAGCGTGGCTACAATATTCAGGTAACCATACATACAGACATACAGACAGATATACAGACATACAGAGAGACAGGCAGGCACCAACAAAATTTTATGATTTTCGCATTCTGTGCATGCCGAAACATAAAGATCCGTTAAAACCAGAGATCGTTAATTTCTAATTAATCAGTTTTAATAGGATGTGTAGTTTTTGTTTTATTCTTCAAAAAAATTAAATATAAAAAAAGCTTAGTCCTTGGACAAACGACACAAGCTACACATAAAGGTAATAAGGCCATAGTTGTTCGCCTGAAAAAACTACGAATTTGTTATTAATTATTTTTTGACAAAACGCGTAATTTTGGGTCTAATCATAACAAATTAAATTTTTTTAATAAACGGCATAAGCTGCTAAAAAATATAATGGACAAAACTTACTCATAAAAAAAGTTACAAATTTGTAATTAATAATTTTTTGATAGGTTGCGTAGTTTTTGTTTCAATAAAAAAAATAAACATTAAAAAAATGAAATTTTCTGGTAAACGACACAGGATACGCACAAAAATTAATAGATATCAGGTGTTCAGCCAAAAAAAATGAACAATTTTTTTATAATTACTTTTAGATAGGACGAGTAGATTTTCTTTTATTCATCAGAAATAAATTTAACAATGAAAAAATATATAATTTTAAGAAAAACGACCCGGGAGCCGAAACAAAAAATAAGCATACGATAAATTTGATATAAAAGTTTTGAATATAATGTACAGAAGTTGACATTTTGGATACAATCAAGTGCAAATCACGAGACACGTGAGGATGTATTAGGTGAAGCCAAAGGAGTTTTAACAAAAAAGAATTTACAAGTATTATCGAGCACGAAGCGCGAGTGCCAACAGTAGCTCGCTCTAGGCGCACCCAAAAAATTTGCGAGCACAGCGAGCCACCCCAGCAGCGCGCGATAAAATGTGCCCGTACAGCGAGCACATTTTTCATATATTTATATTTTTTCTGCCATTATTGAAACAATTAACAAATTATGAGAGTAACAAATTTCTTTTAACTATTTTAGCAATTATTTAAACAATTTTCATTTGTTTAAACCACGTTCGTTCTTGTAAGTTAGTTTAATAATACTCGTAAACTTGTCACTTAGCGAATACAAATTTTAAAAAATATCTTCTGCAACATGCATTTTATACATAAAACTGCTATTTTTCATTTTTGGGGCATTTTCAGAGCATAGTACAGGGGGGCTGCATATGTATAATTGAGTAGATATTAGGTGGTAATTTTTCCGTAAACATTCTTTAACAATTGACAAATTTTAATTTATAAAAAGTTAATAAAAAGTACTTCTTTTCAATTTTGTCGAAATTTATTTTTGTGGAAAACGAACGAATGGCAGGGGGATCGATCACCAAAAATCAAAAGTCGATTTTTGATGCACTCTAGGGATGTATCCTCCATATGCCCCCACTCGACCCTAGATGTACCCCCTCCATGATAAATATTTTCTGAATTCAACCCATGGATTTAACTATTATATATCTTATAAATTGAATAATGTGTAATAATTATTAGGCTTGTTATCAAATGTAGATGAAGAAAAAAAGGACCCGGAAAAAAAGATTACATTTTAAGAAGTTAATTTAAAAAATGTCCAAAATATATTTAAAATGACTCAAGAAATAACAATGATGAAACAAAATATAATCTCTCAGTGAATGTTATCTTTAATGAAAATAATTTGTTATAATATTTGCTGACAGATAAACAATACCTGAATTACAGAAGTTCATAACGAATAATTCGTGAAAACAATTAATGTTTACTCATTTTCTGAGCAGTTTTTCTATTCTTGTTGACGTAGGAAAATGTAAGGTTAGAAATATTTATTTGAATTTCATGCAATAACAACATCGCTAACAATGCAAACAACAAGGCAGAGGTATTGATTTAAACTTTAAATTATACCTATACTGATTTATGCTAGAGTTATTACGAAACATTCTTAACATTTAGAAACAACAAGACTTCATAACCTCACTAATGCATTTTTTTAAAATGTTCAAGTACGAATTTGATAATTCACTACTTACTTTTTTGTCCAGAATCCATCGTAGTTTTTTTTAGTCTAAATAACTTAAATATCAAGCTTTATGAATATAAATACGTATTTAACTTAAACATCAATTAAAAATATCGAAAGGAGATAAGTATGCGCTGATTTGAAATATGCGGAATGAAAAGGAAATAGAATATAGCATTAGCTGGATCAGCTGTGCCTGTTAAACCTTGAAATCTGAAACAACAGGACTTGAAACATGGAAAACAAATATTATTGAATGTCGCACTAGGAAGACTCTGAACGTAGTGTCATGTTATTGTAGATAAAAGCGAATATATATTTTGAATGTAAGAAATATCAAATTTATAAAACGTCTTTGAATTATCAGAAATTTCTGGCAGTAGATAAAACCCTACAGTAGATAATTCTTAATTATAAACGCAAATATAAGTAAAATAATCAATATTGATTTTAATACATTAACACGTATTCTATCTTAACGATTGATTATATGAAATTAATTATTTAACCACCACTAGTATTTTTAATTAACGATTGTCTACTGTAAGGTGGTCCACCCTACGTGGTTCAAAGTTAGGAAAAGGACGTGACTAAAATTGTATTTCTTAGGAAACTAATTTTACTGAACTTAATTAAATTAAAATAAAGAAAAGCTTATTTTCTATGATATAGCTTTCAAATGTAGATGCCCAGAAATTGTGAAAAAATCTATCAGAAAAATTCTCTAGAATATTCTGGTTTGTGAAATTATATTCTTTCTTGGGAACTCTAAGAATGGAATAGAAATATATAAAGAGAAAGATAGTAAAAAGAAGAAAATTGGCAAAAAGGGAGTTGCAGAGAAAGAGAGCTAATAAAAGAGAATAAGAGAGGAAGGGAAAATTGAGGCTAGAAAAGAGAGAAAGAGAGAAAAAGAGTTCGGAAGCAGGCCAGATAAAAGTAGCGAAGCGAGGAACTCCCAAGGGATAATGGGGTTGGGGCAGCTTTAGAGTGAGGTGGGGCAAGGCCGGGTGAAGCGAAGAGTGCGGAAGAATGGTGGAAGACTGGGTTGTTTCTGATTTGTAATTAGAGATGAGTGAGGGCAGGAAGAACGCGGAGAATACATTTCTCTCGAAGCGAGTAATAGCTGAAGGAAGAAGAGGCCAACCGGAAGAATAACTGACTTCCCCTTGGACTCCTGAATGAGGATTCCAAGTTCCAAGATATCCCATTCGCGAAGCTCTCGGCGCGGCGCGACTTAAGCCCGTTTTACGCCAGCATTTCTATTGTTAGATTCGAACTTGCTCATTGGATTCATCTCGAAGCAAACTTTAAGAGTGCTCTATATTTTATTTATTTTTGTATTTTTTATTCCTCATTACTTCCAAGATTCATCTTCTTTTTTTCTGAAAAATATTATTGTATGATGAATAAAACGGTGTATTTACCCTGTGGTCATATTTATTCTAAATATTTCAATGAGTTTAAATTAAGAAATTATAAAATTCATCCAGTACCACCTGTACAATTTTAAATTTACGTCTTTTTAAATCGATGACTACAAAAATAAAAGAAGATTTTAAAAAACTGCAAAAATTTCACCATAGTCCATATTTATAAACTTATGAGTATAATTGCCATAACGTTGACCATTTTAGAAAATGAGATATTAGCGGAAAAAACAACTTTTTAAGCCAGTGGAGATATTTTTTTTTATTTAGTCTAACCCTAAAGCGTATACATATATGCAAATAAGAGACCAAGGAAAGTATTTGTGATAGGTATGACGTTTAAAAGAAATAACTCTATCTGGGCTAGCGATGTGCGACATCCGCCTTGATAAAAATATGGGCCTAAAAAATTATTTTTAAATATATTTAGAGCATGTAAACAAATTTTTAAATATAGAGAAAGTTACTATTATGGCGATCTATTTAATTTTGACTTCAGCGTTTTAAAATGATCTCTTATTTTTCATGATGATAAATTAATATTTAGCATTATCGGATATTAAAAAAATATAATGCAAAAATAGTGATAATGTTTTACTTTTATTTGAAATCAATACTAATAAATAGACTTTTAACTATACTACAATGTTCGTTAGTATAAAATAAACAATTTAACCTTCATTTTATATAGTTTGAACAATTATTTTCTAGCTTTATGCTAAAATCGCAATACCTCGCGACCAAACAAAATAGTTAGCGGACAAACTTCGAACTGATTTTTAAAATCCTGATTTCTAACAAATTGAACGTTATTTTTCATTACTTTTTTTCTAACTCACTATTAGTAGTATCTGTGAATCTCAAATGTAGGATCCGTGGTCTACACCTGTTCACTCATATTTAAGACATTTTACACGGCAAAGGAAAATCGTTGTTATTTTTCCAATTCTCAACATTTTTTAAAACAGTAAAACATTTTTTGTTCATACTATAGAAAAATAATTCACGTTAGTTTTACAAAGTGTATACACTGTCGGTACCTGTAAAAAAATTGTTGGTACCGGTAAAAAAAATTACCGGTTCCGACCATTTTTTTGAATCATTTTTTTAAAGCATATTTCTAGCAGGGTAGCGGCTGAGCGGGCGTATGCATGGAATTCTTGGAATTTATGGAAATCAAGGAATTCATGCAATTCAATGAATTCAGGATTTCAAGTAATTCATGCAGTTCAAGGAATTCATGCTATTTAAACAGTTCGTGGAATTTAAGGAATTCATAGAATTCATGGAATTTTCGGAATTCATGGAATTCGCGGAATTCATGAAATTCAAATTTTTCTAACTTTTCTTCAACATCTCGTGGGGAGGGGGGCTGGAAGTCACCCCTACGAGTGGTTACAAAAATAATATTGGTAAAGCCCCTACTCCATCACAACGTCTCGTGGGGGCGGGAAGGCACATCTCTGAATGTTCACAGAAATCATTTTCGTCGAACACCGACCCCTTTCCAACGTTTTACGAGAGGCGGAAAGGCACCCCTCTGATTTTTCACAGAAATCATTTTCGTCGACCACCGACTCCTTTCCAACGTCTCATGGGGGCGGGAAGGCTCCCCTGTAACTGTTAACAGAAATTCAGCGGTCTAAAGCTGTTATCTTCAGTGTTCTATAGCTGGTTTTCCATTATTTTTCCCGGTCTCGCAAGTTTCTGCGCTTTTTCAAGCTGTAGGCAAGTTTCATATATGACAATGTTTGGAACTACAAGCCGAACATAGATGTACTTGCCAAAATTTTAAATATTTATTGCAAAAATTTGATAAGTCTTAGTAATCGGGAGCCACAAAAACCTTTCGACACACACATATTCTTAACTGCACACACACTAACATGTGTCTCACTGATCTACTCTACGAGTAAACTGAACTGTTGTTAGTAAAAGCAAGGATTTTCCATAAGACGTCATAAAAATTTAACAGATTTAGTACGCGGAACCATCTCTAAATTCAAAAATCCATTTTAAAAAGAACTAAAAGGAACTTTGCAGTTTTTCTTGCGAGATATTAACTAAATATAAAAAATGTCCCAGAAAATACAAAGAAAATTCAATTTGAAAAAAATATCAGTTAACAGGCTTAGATCGCGAACCCTTCAAATATTAAAAAAATTTGATTTTAATTTTCATACATTTTTCGTTTAAAATTTTCAGTTATAAAGAACCTTAGCAGACGTTTTTTATTTACAATTTCTAAAATTAGTAGCCTAAAATTTTGAAAATTTACAAAAGTGTTCTTTGGAATATGTATACTTCATTGAATGTATTTAGAAAAAAATAGTTATTCCTAGCAAATGTTACAAAGATTTTATATCCTTAGCGATATGCATATTCTTTAAATTCAAAAACGTGGAACCTTATTGAACTTAAATTTATAGAACAAAATGCGTTATGGGGCCATCCATATACCACGTAGACAGTTTAGCGCGGGGGGGGGGGGGGCAAAAATCTACACTTTTCCACGAAGGGAATCGGGCCTAAATCTGCAAAAATATACTCAAATGAGACAAGGTATCGTCGAGGTATCTCGAGTATCTGCATTTGTGACAGGCAGCGAAGAAAGGTCGAGATGCGTCTACGAAAAGCATCACCTCCACTTACCACTGCACCTTTAGACGCCGTATCCGTGAGCTTTGCTCGCATCGGTCTGATACGGTGTTATGTTAAGCTGACATAACCACATATTCGAATCGAGTAAAATCTATCTCACAGTTAAGGGCTCATTTAATGCTAATTTAATGCCCTATTGCCAAATTTAATACTGCACTATTTTAAAAAACAGGGGTTACGCTAGCTTAACGTTAAGCTAGCGGAATACCATGTAAAATAAATGTTAAATCGAGTTCTGTCATAGCACATATAGTAATTAAGAGCTAATTTAATGCTCATTTAATGTCCCATTGCCAAATTTAATGCTCCCCTATTTAAAAAAATCGGGGGTTCTGCTAGCTTAACATTAAGCTGACGGAACCCCATGTGAATTAAACGTTGAATTGAGTTCTATGCTATCACATAATTAAAGGCTTATTTAATGCTCTCCAAGATCATCCAAAATTATTTTCCAAAAGCCACCCCTAATACTGAAAAACCACCCTTAATATAAATTATGCACAAATTTTTAATCTGATCATACTATAATTAAGGGCTTATTTCATGCTCATTTAATGCCCGATTGCCAAATTTAATTCTCCACTATTTTTTTTAAATCGAGGGTTACACTAGCTTAACGTTAAGCTGACGGAACCCCATGGGAAATAAACGTTGAATCGAGTTCTGTCCTATCACATAATTAAAGGCTCATTTTATGCTCTCTAAAATCACTAAAAATTATTTTCCAAAAGCCACCCATAATGCTGAAAAACAGCCCTTAATATAAATTATGCACAAATTGTAAATCTGATCATACTATAATGAAGGACTCATTTAATGCCCATATAATGCATTATTGCCAAATTTAATGCTCCACTGTGTAAAAAAAACTGGGTGTTACGCTAGCTTAACCTTAATCTGACGGCACCCCATGGAAAATAAACGTTGAACCGAGTTCTGTCTCCTCACATATCTAAATGATCGTTTAATGCGCTCTAAAACCACGAAAAATTATTTTCTAAGAGACACCTCTAATACTGAAAAACCACCCTTAATATAAATTATGCACAAATTGTAAATCTGATCACACTAGAATTAAGGATTTTCGCTGAAAATGATTGATCTCAATAATTAAACTTTAGACAGTATGTGGTATTAAAAAAAGTTAAGAGTCTATACTTGCCTTATTTTCGCGTATCGCCTTAGTGTTCAGCCAGCATAATCCCTATTTTTCCAAAGCAGAGGATTATAATTGTTTAAAAGGCATAAAATTATCCTTTAATGAGCTCTCAAATGTGATATGGACAGATTTACAATTTGTGAATAATTTATATTAAGCCCTTAATTATAGTATGGTCAGATTTAGAATTTGTGCATAATTTATATTAAGGGTGGTTTTTCAGTATTAGGGGTCGATTTTGGAAAATAATTTTTAGTGGTTTTGAAGAGCACTAAATGACTCCTTAAATATTTGATAGGAAAGAACTCGATTGAACGTTTATTTCACATGGGGTTCCGCCAGCTTAACGTTAAGCTAGCGTAAACCCCGGTTTTTTTAAACATAGTGGAGCATTAAATTTAGCACTGGGGCGTTAAATGAGCACCAGATGAGACCTTAATTATAGTATTATCAGATTTACAATTTGTGCATAATTTATATTAGGGGCGATTTTTCAGTATTAGGGGTGGCTTTTGGAAAATAATTTTTAGTGGTTTTTGAGAGCATTAAATGAGCCTTTAATGATGTGATACGATAGAGCTCGGTTAAACGTTTATTTCACATAGGGTTCCGTCAGCTTAACGTTAAGCTAGCGTAACCCCCGTTTTTTAAAATAATGCAGCATTAAATTTGGCAATACGGCATTAAATTAGCATTAAATGAGCCCTTAATTATAAGATAGGTTTCAACCAGCCCCCTGCCTCGACCATGTATGTGTATATAGTAGTAGTTTTCTTACGATCCGGAGGGGAAATGTCGGTCAAACCACATAAAGTAGGTCTGTCTTTTTCATTGAATTGCACTAAGAAAAAGCAAAGATAATTAAAAACTTGATGTTGTTTGCAAATAAACATAAAAGAATATATGAAAAAATAAGAGTAACTATTACTAATTATTTCAAAAAGAAAAAGTCATGAAAATATGTAGTTTAATATGAGTAAAATTTAATTTTGAGATACATTTTAAAAGCAGTTCGAACTTTATATTTTTTTGATTTATTTTACTCATATTATAGGAAATCATCTGGTAAAAAGTCAATCACACGAATGATAAATGAGAAAATGGATTTAATATTATTTAATATAATGTATATATTTATTTAAATTGAACCAAACATCATATGGGGCATTATTCCTCAACTGCCCCAACTCAAAAAGTCATGTTTTTCGATTGTCTCTAAATTTTGGGAATATGTTCGCCTACCCAACAGTAGTTAATCCACAAACTTATAGACCAGGAGAACCAAACCTCCCCAAGTGACGGGGGGTTGAATTTTCAACCCCAATGCCTGCAAGGGTAGTTTCAAACGCCTGTAACTTCCTTTCTAATTACGCGATTTAAAAATTTTTATGAGGGTTTTGGAAAGTGCTTTTTACACGCTTTCATCCTATTTAATTATTTATAACAAAAAAAATTGTTTAAACAATTTTTTCAATAAATCAATTGTTTATTTAACTTTTTTCGCAATTTAGGCTTCTACGATTTTTTTTAAATAATCTCAAAAGAAAGCTTGACTTTTTCACTATGAAAAATGTCTAATAAGAAAATGGACAAATTGAAATTCATTGACTTACAGAGCCGGTTATAGAGGGAGTCCTCGCGCTCGCACTCGGGCGTTATGCGGCAGCATACCGCGGAACAGTTTTCAAGTATGCCATTTTTTTGTATTACTCACATTGATCCAAAATTGCATGAAGTCATCGGAAAAAACTATTCAGTAATGTTAACCAGTAAGTTTGAAGAAGTTGAAAATTTTTAAAGTTATTATGAAAAAATATAAATTAAAAAGAACTTTCTTAAAAATGAACAGTATTTTTCTGAAGATAAATGATTTCTCACTATTATAATTTATTATCCGACAATAATTGGTTATTCCTCTTGCAATTTTTTAAACAAATACATGATTCAACCAACTTCTCATTATAAAGTGTTTGAGTAAATAAAGTACTAACGGATTAGTAATTAACGCCTGTCGTCAGCCTACATCCTATCAAGTTATAGTTTCCAGAGTCTACCACGTGGAGGTGACAGTGCGATTTTAGACTCCTTTTATCTGCAAGATGATTCGGGGTGATTTTATATCAATTAAGAAAGCAGATGGAACTCGTGAACATGTTCAGAAACGACTTATCCTAGGTAATCTCTCCGAGCTGTTCAATCGTTTCAAAGTGGAAAACGAAAATACTGTAATCGGATTTTCGAAGTTTGCACAACTCAGACCACGATATTGTGTTTTGGCTGGAGGGAGTGGCACACATACGGTTTGCGTGTGTATATATCAGGAAAATGTGCATCTGATGTTAGATGCTATTGATATTAAGCATCTAACTGTCGACTCCAGTATAGACTTGACTGACTGCCATGACTGTTTAAAAGTAATAATGTGCAGTAATCCAACTCCTGCTTGTCATTTTAGTGAATGTGAAAATTGTCCTGGCATTCAAGTCCTGAAAGAACATTTAACTGCAATTTTAGATGAGAACTGCGTCAACGAATTAAGATATCAAGTTTGGCAACAAACGGACAGAAGTAATCTAATGACCGAGGTAGTGGAAACCGACATCTTTCTTGAACGACTCTGCGAAAAACTATTGAATTTAAAGTCTCATGAATTTTATGCAAAGCAGCAGGCATCATTCCTGAAGAACCTCAAA
>NC_046659.1:58369505-58375626 GCF_010883055.1 Belonocnema kinseyi
CGGTATGCTGCCGCATAACGCCCGAGTGCGAGCGCGAAGACTCCCTCTACAACCGGCTCTGTAACTCAATGAATTTCAATTTGTCCATTTTCTTATTAGACAGTTTTCATTGTAAAAAGTCAAGCTTTCTTTTGAGACTATTTAAAAAAAAATCGTAGATGCCTAAATTGCGAAAAAAGTTAAATAAACATTTGATTTATTGAAAAAATTAAAAAAAAATTTTTTTTTTGTTATAAATAATAAAATAGGATGAAAGCGTGTAAAAATCACTTTCCAAAACCCTCATAAAAATTTTAAATCGCGTAATTAGAAAGGAAGTTACAGGCGTTTGAAACTACCCCTGCTGGCATTGGGGTTGAAAATTCAACCCCCCCTCACTTGGGGAGGGTTGGTAATCCTGGTCTATAAGTTTGTGGATTAACTACTGTTTGGTAGGTGAACATATTTCCAGAATTTAGAGACAATCGAAAAACATGACTTTTTGAGTTGGGGCAGTTGAGGAATAATGCCCCATATATACATTTATACAGTTCAATCATTTATTTATTGCTTAATCTTAAAAGCTTTTTTCTCGCTGCATTCAGCCCCTAATAATTTTATTTAAAAATTTAAATTTGAAGGAGCATTTGAATTAAATAGTTAATAATGTTATTGCAAACCTCATTTATAAAATAAACAGACTATAAGCTATTAAAATTTATAAAGAAACGTACTGTACTCATGACGCACAGTTGGAAGAAATGCACTTTTTTCAATCAAAAATGTCCAGAGCCTTCAATTTTCTTGCAATTTTTAATTTTTCTGTTTTAAATTGAAGATCATTAAATTTTATAGGTCTTGACTCTCCGAAATTTTGTCTCCTCTACTTTTTTATTCATAATTTTTCCAGTCAAAGTATGAACAAAGTCTTATTGTCGGTGAAAAATTTTTTTTGTGCTACAAGTGCTTCACAGTAATGTAGGAATGACATTTAATAACAAAAATAATTTAAAGGTTTATAACAACCAATGTGATAAACAACTTTTATGTCAAAATATTAGAATTTGAAACTTTTCAAATTATAATTTCCTTCAATGGCCAGAACGACTTCAGGTATTCCTTAAAATAATAAATATTTAATAATATTTGATAAAATATAACCATTTAAATTTTTGTAAACAAATTAAATAAACAAATTTAAAATGTTTGCCCTTTCGCATAGAAATTTTTTTTGCACTGGAAATGTTTTAAGCTATTGGACGAATGACTGCTAGTCACAAAAATATTAGAAGAGTTAACAATAACCACTTTTATTAACAATTCTTGTGACAAAATATTTAAACCGAAGGTTTTATCAAATTTAAATTTTCTTTGATGGCCAAGTCGGTGGGTTATTGTAAAAAGATTTTGTATTGTGTGAATCTTAGCATGCAGTGTTATGACTCATTTCCAATCTATTACGCTTGAAAACCCGACTTTTTCCAAGTGAAACTGCCAGCATTGGGACATTTTTTATGTAAATTGTTTATAAACATGCAAATTTTTATATTCCACTAAATATGATCAAAGATACATTTTTTAGGAATATCCGTAGCCATTGTAGCGATTAAAGAAAAGAAATTTTTGATAAAACCTTACATTTGAATATTTTGTAACGAGAATTATTTATAATAATGCTTATTGTTAACTTTTCAAATATTTTTGTGACTAGCAGTTATTCGCCCAACAGTTTAAAATATTTCCAGTGTAAAAAAAAATTTGTATGTGAATGGATCAAAATTTCTAATTTCCTTATCCAATGTATTTACAAAAATTTAAATTTTTATATTTTATCAAACATTATTAAATATTTATTGTTTTAGGGAATACCTGAGGTCTTCCTGGTGCTTGAAGGAAATAATCATTTGAAAAATTTCGAATTATAATATTTTGCCTCAAGAATTGTTTATAACAATAGTTATTATAAACTTTTTAATTATTTTTGTTATTAAATGTCATTCCTACATTAATGTGAAGCACTTTAAGCACCAAAAAATTTTACCGATAATAAGACTATTTGTTAATTTGTTTATCAAATTTGTTTGCAACAAATAAATGGAATGATAAACAAATTATTTGTATTTTATGAGTCCCTAAACATTAATTCAAGATAACAGAAAGTTTTTCTGATCAGTTATCAAAGCGTAAAAAAACGTCATTGACAAAATTGAATGCAGCGAGAAAAAAGCTTTCAAGATTAAGCAACAAATAACTGATTGCACTGTGTAAATTTATATATGATAGTCGGTTCAATTTAAATAAATATATGCATCATAATAAATAATATTAAATCCACTTTCTCATTTATTAGTCTTTTCATTGACTTTTTACCAAATAATTTTTCATTAGCTAGATTAATGATTTTAACAAAAAATATTTTTTTAACTTTAACAAATAATAAAATCAATATTATGAGCAAAATAAATCTCAAAAATATAAAGTTCGAACTGCTCTCAAAATGTATCTTAAAGTTAAATTGTATTCATATTAAACTACATATTTTCATGACTTCTTTTTTGAAATAATTAGTAATAGCTACTCTTATTTTCTCATATATTCTTTTTTGTTTATTTGCAAACAGCATTAAGTTTTTTATTATTTTTGCTTTTTCTTAATGCAATTCAATGAAAAAGACAGGCCTACTTTTTGTGGCGTCATCTGTTGGATTAGTTTAATCGAGAATTCGCCTCCAGATCGTAAGAAAACAGAAAAGTGGGGGGCGATGCATGGGGCTGGTTTCAACTCGATTCGAAGATGTGGTTACGTCAGCTTAACATACCTCCGATACGGCTATAGGCTTTACCCAGTAGTTGTCATTGGTGGGGCTGGTTTTTACAGGCCTCTCGTTTCGTCTCCGCGTACGCTTATTATGCCTATGTTTGTAGCTTAATAACAAGAATAATAATTAACGAAAATTCTGATAATTGGAAATTAAAGAGTAACTTAAAAACTATCGTTTGCCGTAAGAAAATAGAAATCGTGTTTTTCCGCATTAGGTCCCTTTCTTCGCGAACAGTCACATTTTTATATAAATATGGCTTACAGTCATAATTCTTTTTTTTTTAATTCTTGTAGTTAAAAATTTTATTGTTTGGTTAAAGATTTTATTATTTAATATAAATGAAACAATTTCAGTAAAAACTCATTCTTTTTGGTTGAACATTTAACTGCTTTGTTAAAAACTTTTCTTTTTGGGTTGAAAATTCAATTTTCGTAAAAATCAAACATTCGGTCGAAAATGAACTTTCTCGTTTGAAATTCATATTTTTGATGAAATCTCAGCTGTTTTATGGAAAATTCATCTTTTTAAATTGAAATTTCAACATTATTGATACATTATGTTCTGTATTGTAATGAAAAATCTTTATTGATTAAAAATTCCACTCTTTTGCAAAACTTTCCTCTTTTGGAAATTTGATTGAAAATATAAATATTTTGTTGAAAATTCCTTTTTTTAATGTAAGATTTCTTATTTAAACTGAAATTTCGTTTCGTCACTTTTGGATTTAAAACTTATATTCTCATTTGGTATAAATTTAATTTTATTGGTTGAAAATTAATCTCTTCGGTTGAAAATGCATTTGTTTTGTTAGAAATGTATCTCTCTTGGTGGAAAATTAATTTTCTTTATTGAAAGTTTATATTTTTGGTTAAAAACTAAACCATTGTTTATCTCGTAGATTAAAGTTGTTTTTATGCCTAAAAAACTTTTATGTAACTTCCGTGGAAAATGAAAAAATGGTCAAGCAAACGTCAGGGAATCTTGAACTTAGGATTTTGTAGCAATCCCTCTTTAACATTAATTTTTCAAACGAATTTCCGTTGAGAAAAATTTTTAATGCAAATTATCAAAAGTGAAAAACCGTTGAAAATGGTCACATTTTTATAGACGTAGTGTAATATCCGTTACAACTGAATTTTATTGTTTTTGTTTCCTTTGAGAGAGTTTATGCAAATGAGAGCATAAAATTAGGAAAAGGTAAATATTGATTCTGACGAAAATTTGGTCCAGCCTTTTACAAATTACGAAGTGAGCATATCCGAGAATTGGATTTTTGTTTCGCATTTTGCTACTGGGGTCGAAACCATGTGTCGTAAATTCAAGCACCATACTGGCTCAGCGGTATCAACTGCGCAACTTGCTCGGAATCGTCGATTTTTATTGCAGCCTGTGAAGTTTTTTCAGGAGTTTACACACTTAAAGAGGTACTCTATCTACTACTTTATTCGAAGTTAGTGATTTTATAAAATTATCCGTAAAACGGATCGGTGAATCCTGAGTCAAAAGTCGCGTAAAAATATTTTAGTAACTAACAATTTTAATTAAAACTAATGATCGACTCATTTGAATTCCTGAAGTGCGTCTCCAAATAAAAATTACTAATTGAACTATTTTTCTGGCTCCGCAATTAATTATTTTCGTGTTTAAAATATTTAAAATGTATGCAATCGATAAATTTTCAGCATGATCAATTATAAAATATTCAGTTGATAACATAAGAGTAGGAAACTCTTTAATTTCCATTGCTTCTCTACTATTTTGTATGCCTAATTTTAAATATTATTAACTTGAAATGGTTCGATTTTTCAAAGAACTTTTTCATTGCAATCCAATTTTTCTAGACAGGATTAACTATTCATAATAATGTTGTGCTCTTTGTCAATAGTTACAATGTGCAATATATAGAAACGAGTAACCGTTTTGCTGGAAACCATAAACAAATAATTTCTAATTAGCCAGGAACATTACGAAATTCAATGAGAAAAAATCGTGCGAAAAACTGAGAATTTGAAATCCTACGCAAAAAAATTAAAAATTTAAATTATTATTAAAATTATGAATCAACCTAGTTTATGGAAAAAATGTAAAGTAATAATTATAGATTGTTGTGAAAGTAGTATTAGCATGATACATGATATCCTAGTTGTTGGAAAAATTGGTACAATAGTAAAAAGTAACAAACGAAGGAGAATAATGTTAAAAAGGTGGACTCAATGTTATGTACGGAAATAGGACACTATCGCATAAGGTTAAGATATATAATGTCACAAAATGTTAAAATGGCAGCGAAATAATATAAAGGATGTTACAAAGATGAAAAAATCTCACGCAGATTAGACTACATTTAATAGTGATGGGACAAACGGGCATAAATCTGGGAGATAGTCACATAAAGTAAAATGGCTAGCGTTCGAGGGATAGCATAGGTATGGGGGAAAATGGTATTATGAGAACAAATTTGGTCATAGCGATGAGAAAAATAGCATAAAAGGATAAAAATTAGATGGAATCTTAACATGAGGAAACGGCAAAGATAATCTCAAAAATGCATAATGTCTTAAATATAGAATAAAGTGGAATTAAGCGGTTGGATACAATATCGGCCTGCTTGCCTTTTCAGAAGTCACTTGGTTTTACTTTGTCCTTTATGAAGTTACGTGCAAAACAAAGACAAGTGACTTCTGAAAATGCAAGTAGGCTGTTATTGCAGATAACGTCCCAATTAAAATGGGATATAATGTACCTCATAATAGGGAAGAAGTAGCATAAGAATAAAACATTATAGAATAATGACTTTGGAAAAATGTAAAAGAATCGGGAGTATGGACAAAAATAGTATCATATTACTATCATAAGGTTAGTAAAGAATGGTATGATGACTGGGTATAGTGAGATAAGATATATAAGACATAAAATTATGAAGATGGCCATAAAATCACAATAAAGTCTCATATTGTAAAACAAGAGAATAATTTTGTAAGAAGAAACATACCTTTATATATACTCGTATTTGGTAAAATGGTAAAAGAAAGGGCTTAGTAGTATAAGCATTAGGCTTAGTATTAAAAGGAATAAAGACAAAATGGAATAAGGATTAATCATAAGTGCATAAAGATAGGGCAGAGCGTTATCAAGATTGGGTGTAATATAAGGATGAAGAAAAATATGGCATGAAGATGGATCTTAATGGTATAGGTCGAATGGCAAAGATGGGACAGATTGGTATACCAGGTGTATACATATGAAACCGGTATTTTTTCAAGAAAAAAACACATTTATTTCAAGAGAATGATAACAAATATTTTATTCAAAGTATGCGCC
>NC_046659.1:58375726-58378722 GCF_010883055.1 Belonocnema kinseyi
AAATTACAAATCGAAAATGTTTAAAAATGTTTAAAAACTAAAGGTGTTCAATGTTTACAATTTTAAATTAGATTTAAATTAGTACACATTTGTAGAAATACCATCATTTTACGATTCAACAATTATAATTGGGCAATTATCATTCCAAGGCTGTTAAACTTAAAAAATTGGACAGCCCTACAAAAATTAAAATTTTTAAAACGAAATATTATCAAAAATTCAGAATTAGCAAGCACAAATTTAAATTTTAAGTTTATGCTATTTACCAGGTTCAGAAAGTTTAAGAAAACTTTCAAAATTAAAGACTGAAAAAAATTTGATATCTAAGGGATGAAAAGAGATTGTTTTAATTTTTAAAGGGTAATTTGGAATTTGCTTGAGATGAAATTAAAATTACAATCATATCAACATATACAATTCTATAATTAATACAGATTTGAATATACCTCAAAGTGAATGCAATAACCTGTGCTCACACCGTTTATAAAAGTTATGCACCCTTCTCAGTGAACCTTTGATACACCCAAGATAAAAATATATAATCCTCTCAGACATTGTTAAAAAATAAGCTTAAAAAACTAATATTTTTTCCTCCATAGCATTCTGCTCTCGAAGGGCATACTTTACTTTCTTGTTTTTGTTCACCCTAAAAAACTAGTTGCCTCTTCACGAAATAAGTTCAAAATAAGTTTAATATAATCTCAAAATTTATATTTAAAAAATGATAAATAGAATTCACTAAAGACCTGTCCTTAAAAATGTTATTTGTTGAAAGTGATTTTTTTCAAATATCTGAAGTTCCAAAGGTTCATATGAACAAAAGATGTTTCCTCAATTCAATTTTATAACCTCTACCAGATAAATGATAGTAATCATAATAATACTAATATCTAAGTGTCTCATTATCCGGCATTTCGGGGCGTATACGGAATAGCCATTTCTCATCATTTCAATTTTTTCGAACTATCAACTGACGGCCTCTATTTTTCCTATAACTATACTGAATCCGTATTTGGCAGAATCTTTATATTTCTGAATTTCTATTCACCATTATAATTTATCTATCCTAGATTTTATCTAATATAAATTCTGTTTCTCTGAATTTTCATCTTCAATCATTTTCACTTTTCCGAATTTCCACATAACCTAATGTTCATTAGCATGAATTTCTATTTAAGATATTTTAAATTTATCTGAACTATTGTTAGACATAATTCCCATTCATTTTCGTTCGCGATAAGTAAACTTATGTAAAATGATACAGATAAAAGTAATATACAGCAAACAAGAATTTGTGACAATAAATAATAAGTTCTGCAGTTATTAGGAAAAATGACAACTATGAAAAATAAAAATAAAATAAATTGATATCACATGAAAATTAGGATAAATAAATATCGTGATAAATGAAAAGTAGGAAATGTGAAAATTATCAAATGGGGATTTGGTATAATATAAAGTATGATAAATTGCAGTTTTAGGAAAAATAGAGGTTATGTCAAATGAAATTTAAGTCAAATGTAATTTGGGTATTATGCATGCCCCTTTAAAATTCAGATGAGTCATCAAATGTTTTTCATAAGTTGGGCTAATTGTTCCGGCTTTTTAGAATGATAAGTCTATCCCCATTTCATTTAAACAGCCAGAACTTCAAGCGCGAGAAAAGGAGTCATCAATGAAAATAGTAAATTAAAAAATATTTTCTTCTCGAATTATAAAAATATCAATGGTTTACAATTAAAGAGCAGGTTTTGGCTTTGGAATTGCAATATATTAAGTGAATTGCACTGGCCTGGTTATTCTTCTGAGAATAATAACCGATGAAAGTAACGCCAGAAAGTGACGCATTCAAATGAATAACGATAATTGCTGAAGTAGTAAGAAACGATATTGTGTTGATATAGCACAGCACAGCACAGTGCTTTATTGCGACATGACCTAGTTGTTTCTCCACAAACCGACACGAAAAGCTTAAGTTAATTAAGATAAATGGATGCATGCAAACAATTTTACGCTGACGTTCATATTCATACAGTTGCACTTTTAGCGGTGACACGAGTCGTGAAATATATTACATTAAAGTCTACAGTCGTTAAACTTCACAAATATTCATCCTTTCTCCCTATTCATTTCTTTCTTCCATTCACTTGATTCGCTCTGCTATATTTTCAAGTGTCCATCATTGGTATCGCGGAATCCACTGTTGGCACGTGTTAAGATGTAAACTTTAAACAGAACTAACTACTCCGGTCAGTCTTTGTCTTGTTTTCAATTTCCATTTCTTTTAATTTTTTATTTCGATTTTAACTTAGAGTTCACTTTTTATAACTTGCACCATCTTCTTGAGCGACACACTTTTTTATTGAGTGATCCAGAGGGTGGTTAACGTTAGGGATAGTAAGAACCCCGTCGTTGTCAGTTTCTCAGCGGCGCCTGGAACAAAGAAAGATCGAAATTATTTTACAATTGAGAACTAGGTTGAAAATAATTTATAATTATTATTTTTTGCAATTGTAGTACCTTAAATGATCTTTTCTATACATTATAAAAAATAAAGTTAGTGAGTAATGTTTGTCTTTCTAAACCATTTTACCCCATTTTCACGCTATGATGTCTCATTAATGCCGATTTTGCTCCCCCTTGTACCACGCTACTATTAGCTATCTCGTTTTTCTATTTTGCTCCATCCTTATGCAATTAATGTCCTCATTTTACCAATATATCCCATATGCATTAATTATGTCTCTCCTTTTGTCTTTCCGTCTAATTTTCTCGTAAATGTCCTCATTCCTACAAAATGACCCATATTTACCAGGTGTATACACATGAAACCGGTATTGCCATCTAGCGGCCAGTAGGCACACTTGTAGGCACTGTCGGAACTTACCATTTGCGCTAATTGGCGTATTGTCATCTGTCAACAACATCCAATACCAAACATTTCAAGTTTCATATGACATCGTGATTTTTTTCGCTCTTGAAAATGTCGAAATACG
>NC_046659.1:58378822-58383355 GCF_010883055.1 Belonocnema kinseyi
TTGTAAATTAAAATTATGATTGTTTTATGAGATGATGGGCAGATTAATATAAATTTCCATATAAAAATTCAAATAATTTTATACTCAAATGTGATATATATACTTAAATCTTTACAAATTTTAGTAAGACCATAAAGAATATAATATGAGGACGAGATTGATATCGTTATAGATTTCTTTCTGAAATTATTTTTTTTTTAATTCGTATCTTGATTTTCAGCTTATGTCGATCATAATTCATAATAATGATATAATATATATAGCTTATATTATTAACAAGCATATCTTTTTGGGTTATTTTTTTCTTCGGACAATTTCCAAAACAATTTTACATGATTAAAATTTCTACAAAAATTCAGTTGTTTATATTTTTTACGAACCCCAAAAATCTGTCTTTCGAAATGAGTAATTAGTTTTAATTAATTGTTACTTATTGTAGATTTAACTGAAAATGAAAATAAGTTTCGATTGTCCCACCGAGACATAAATCAGTGCAATTGACAATTTGTGGTCGGAGTTATTCTGTTACTAACTGTCAGAACTTTTATCACGCCTTTCTTGCGTCATATTCTCAACGAGCTAATTACTATGCACTTATTGTAAATGCATTAAATTTTGTTTACAACATGACATTCTCATTGTACCCTTTAAAGTTATTATAGTCCTTATTTACTTTAAATATGATTGTTATGAATTTCTACGAAATTATAAAATTCGCTTATAAAAACTTTATAAAATGTTAACGTCAGTGCTTCTAATTATTTTCGCAGTGCGATATGCTTATAAGTAGATTAGGAATTTTCACTTCAATCGTAAAAAAATTAGAGAGAATTAAAAACTTTTAAAGATTGGCAAAATTATTTTATGAAGATTAGTAAAAATGAGTTACGTAAAGTTTGTGTAAAATTAGTGTAGTATTATGAACAAATCGGTACTAAATTGTGGTAATTGTTCGAACTCGTTAGAAGAAAATCTCAACGATAAATCAGTCTAATCCTTGAGTCCAACCCACTGACCCTTAATCCATTGCGAATCCTTAAACTCTTGTATTGTCTTGAGCCTCAAACCTGTTGCATTGAAGAGGCTGTATGCTGAATAAAACATGGTTGAAAGTGGTTTTAATAAAACTTGTAGGAAAGGAAATAACAAGAAATTAGGTAAGATAGTTAAAAATTCATTTTTTTATATTTGCTCAAGATTCTTTAATAATATACATTGCACAAATCCAGGTTCTCAAAATTAAAGCATTTGATTGGAAATAATTGCATTATGATTAAGAAAATATCGGAAGAGAACAAATATAATGATGCTTTAAAATGATGATTGTAGCTTTGATAATATTAAATTTGAAGCCCCAGGATTCTAAATGATGGAAAAAAATAATTTTAATTTTTCGAACTGGATTTTTGGAACTGCAAATCTGCAGCCCTCAGTTTTCATCTGCTTTGAAAGTTTTGTTTCAAGAATTTAAATGTAGTTTTGATGCATTTGGTTATCGCATAAAGCTAAATAAAGATTCGATTTCTATAATAATTTATGTATTTGAGTAACTACAATCTTCCGATGCCAAAGTTCAGAAACAATATTATATATATATATATATATATATATATTAAAGATTACCTTCATGGTTACGGAAAAATTATTTGAAAATTCAGAACTTTTAAATCATGCTTTAAAATATTTGAGGCAAAAATAGTAAAAGAACAATAAACATGCTTGTCCATGGAGGCAACGTTTTGCTGTTAATAATACAATTTTTTGACAAAGAGTTAGTTTTCATATTTCAATAAACTGATATGATAATTTCTATCACTAACTAAAAAGCGTGACCAAAACAAAAATATTTTTATTATAGTTTTATATAGTCTTATATTAACTGCGTTTCTAGCAACATAATAACTTTCGTTTCTTATAATGCTTTAAACTTGAATCATACACTTATAACTCAATTTACAGCAGTAGTTTGATTACATTCGAATAGTTTTCTACTTCACAACATTATAAGATTTTTAGGTTTGTTCAATAAATTTAAATTTTGCAATCATTCAGTTCATAATTTCCTTTTCTTCTAATTAATTAATTAAATGAAACATCAATGCTGTGCATTTTTTTCAACATTTATGTCCTCATTTTCTCAAAACAGGGTGCCCAGTGGACACGATAAAATTCTTTTATATTTCTCGCACAATCGCCAACAACAATTTTTTAGGCAACCCCTTACAAACGATAAGAGATTTTTTCCGATACATATTTAAGGATTCTGCTGATCAAAAATCGCTAGAAAAACTGTTCATCACTAGAAAATAAAAAAGTAAAATCAGCAAATATTTTAAATCTAGTTAGGTATAAAAATGATTTCAAATACTTCGGAACTTTTAAATAAAAAAAAATAAATAAAAGGCAAGAGTTGGAAAAATAAAAAATAGTCAAATTCAAGACTGAGAAATTATAATCTACATTTTATCTACTTTTAACTTTGAGTATTTTATCAGTACAATTGATGAGGTATGAAAAGTCTTTTTAAAACTATCTAGAAAAATAATAATTTCAAAAACATTAAGTGACTGCAATCTCCAACAATGGCTTCATTTGCGCTTTTCATGGGATTTAGTTGTCAATTTCTCCTATAGTGTTTTCTTGTCAGTAAAAATATCTGAGTTATTAAAACGGTCTTTGCAAGTAACCAAGATAGAAAATAATAAATGGATGTTCAAAGTATTGCTTCGGGCTACCTTAAAAAATATAATTTAAATAAGAAATAAAAAATTAGTCTTTTACTTTAATTGCTTTAACTTTTTACTTCTTTGGCAATTTCTAAAGAAAGGTGAAACGTTTTCTATGGTACTGTGTATAAAAATGAATCTTTGAGAAGTTGGGTCTCGACTTCCGAAATAATAAAAAAAATGTATCAACATAGAAAATTTGTATAATAATCGTTTTCTCGGACGCATTCTGATATGGTCCAAAACATAATATTTATCTATCTGCCAGTTGGCAATAATGTTTTATATTCGTAACGATACAAATAAATAAATTTAGTGTTTTTCACTATAGTTTCAATATCTCTTGTCAAAACATTCCTTTCTACTTATCAAGAATATGTCTTTTCTTGTCTCTGAATCACTTGAACATTTCAAGCCACTTCGTACTTTATGGTAAGAAATTTATTAAAATGCGATGATTTTAAAAAAGAATCTATGCTATTCCGTATATGGAACATACTAAATTTTCGCTTTAAAAATAAAATCCCGTACATTTCCTGAATGAAATTTTCGTACAATTCCCACTTTTCACGATCTTCTCACACGCTGGATAACCTGCAATTGGAATGCGTGCAAATGAAAATTGAAGTCTTCCATTAAAAATGTTTCAGAATGAAATTTTGATTTTTGTTTAACAAAATTTAAGTTCTTAAATTATTCAAATAAGTTCGTAAGCCTAATTTCCTGAAAAAATCACATTCTAAATGGAAAAGAAAACTGATATAAATGCAAATTCTGATAACCAAATCTAAACAACTTAATTAAATGCCAAATCTGCCAACATTTTGAAACCTCGGCTATAAAATCTCGATAAAATATACTGATATATTTAGAATTTAAATCAAAAGTTTCATTGTATCAAAGGTTCTTTCAGAAATTGAAATCTTAAAAATCTCAAAGAAATTGAAAAAGTAGATAAGGTCATAAAACTGCAAAGCAAGAAAATAACTTGATTCATTCCATTATCTTAAACTTGATCGAAAACGCCGCCTTTCAGTCCAACGTCATTGCGAATCGAAGACGTTTGCAAATTATAATATTCGACTTTTTAATATTCGACCCAATGTTCTCTCATCCCCTTTTGGTTGAACGTCGTTCGGAACGAACCTGACGTTTTAATCTGAAGTATCCAGATGGGATCGCGATTCTGTAAGTAGAAAAAACAGAGAGAGGGCCGGGTAAGATAGAATAAAAAGAAAGATGGTTTGAGAAAAGTGAACACCGAGAGAGCCACGAAATAAAAGATGGGTCGAGATTTGGTTTTTCTAGAAAGGAAAACAAGAATAAGAGAATGAAATTCGACACGTGTCTCAAGAGAACAATTGAATTCGGCGTGGTTGATATAATTTTCACTCGAACGTCTTCGGTTAATTTAAAATTTACAACACTCAATTTCTGCAATTTTATGAAAGGAGAAATAAATATGCAAAATAAGAGTAAAGATTTATTTCAATCGTTTTCGATGTGCTCGTGTCAATTCTGAACTGCACGTGGTTCTTATTTTGACTGATAGTCATAGTTATGAAGCCTGGGTGAGAAAAAGGGTAAGAGTTTTTATGTAGAAAAGTGGAAGAACAGAAATGCAGTTGTAACTTACATATGTAAGTGCTTCTAACATTTATTAAGTAATTAGTTTACCTATAATTTTGTATAATCATTATTAATCTGCATTTTTATTTAATCATAAATAATGCATTTTTGAGGTTCGTAAATCTCATACTGGAAAGCTAATTCGATGTAAATGGAAATTTGATTAATGACGCCATAT
>NC_046659.1:58383455-58399604 GCF_010883055.1 Belonocnema kinseyi
TCAGAATCTGATATGAATTCAAATATTTTTCAAGTACTCAATAACATGATATCGGATTTTATAAAATGAAGAAAAATACCAGCAGTAACGCTCACAAGAAAAAGCATAAAGTTTAGAAAATTCGAACCGAAGAGTTCTGTAAATATGAGTAAATATGCGAGTATAAACCATAGATTAGATCTAGCTTTATAATCCAAACAGTGCAGTCAGTCGACGAACTTTTCTGCAAGTATTATTATAATTGTAAAAATAACAAGCTACGGAAAGGGTAAACCTCAGTGAAAATATTTTTACTCTAGCCTAAGAAAAACGAATTAACGTACTTGGACGTCGTTAATACGATAAAGAACGAATTAATGCGAAGGTATATATGTATACATATAAATATTATAAATATTGTATTAAGGTTAAGGGGGAGGTTATTGAATATTGATATCGCTATATTGTATGTTACACACGATATTATTATTACGATTATTATTATAACACCATTATGCTTTGCGACGTTGAGTTGAATGTTGTTAACCGGAACCAGAGAGATAAGTAACTACGAGTATGTAATAAACATTAAGAAAACAATTTTTTCACTTTATAATTATTTTTATTATCAACCCTATTTAAATCCTTATTGTTGAACAGCATTTGTGGTACAATGCTGGACTCATTGGACCAATTGAAATAAGTTACATGCTTTATAATTACATTATAATAGAACTAGTAGTCTTGAGCGCGGCATGGCGCGTGCTTATTATTTTTTTTGCATGAAAAGGAATAAGTGAAAGACTTATTTTTTCTACGTTATTTGTATTTAATGAATGTCACAAAATATCTGTAAGAAATAATAAGAAGGCAACACATGATTAATTTTTGTCTCTGTTAAAGGAGTAATAGATTTCTCATTATATATTTATAGGTAAATTCTGTCATCGTTAGCATCTGGAAAAAAAGATGAACATAATTTCAATTCAATTTCTTATAATTGACTCTTAAACTTGTTTACCAACTAATTTAATTGTAAATTATATTACCGAAATAAATTTTTCTATTTGATAAATTAAACTCAATGTTAATTTCAAAATAAATTGTGACTTGTTCGTTATTACTTGGATATGCGTATATAAGTTTCAATTTATTAAATACTACAAGTAATATCAATTTTTATTATTATGTAGGTTGTAAAAATTTAAACGAATTAATTTAACATGTAATAATGGCATTAACTACCCATCTTTCAGTTTTTAAAAAATATGATAACAAAATTATAAGTCCTTCATTTCTCCGTCAATTATTGGCTCTACTCTAAAGTAAATTAATTTTCTAATTTTTATCATAAATGATATATAACATTACAAAAAATTAAAATGTATTTTATTATAACTTCTTTATACGTGACGTCTTTTATGTTATCATTATTCTCCAGCACATTACATTCTCTTATTTTTTTAGAATAATTTTCTTAACGTATCGCATAATTTACTATGAAAAAATTTATTCTCCCTGATGTATTCTGCGACTGTACTTGTATAACGTGTCTCATTTTACATAAATTCTTCCCGTAGAAAAAAATGTATGTAAAATATTTTTCATAAAATGATTGGAAGTATAAAGTATAAATTTTATTTTTAAATGCACATATGATAAATAAGTAATAATACAAGAATGTTGCACAAAGTATTTGGTTTACGTTGTCGAATTTACGTCCATATATGCAAAAAATAAATAGCGAAAAAATATGAACCAACGTCAATTTCAACCAACACCACATCCATTGTTCGAAGTACTTAGGTGGAACTTCATATTATGTACTTATTATGTTATTCTGAGACTGAACCGGTTTGGGGCTAAAGGAGGCGGGGCCCAGATAGAATGCCGTTTCGTAGAAAACGCATTTGTTTGTTCACGCCTGGGCGACCGCCACTTGCCCCGTGCAGCTCCTCCTTTCACTCATACTTCTGGCGTGGCTTTAACTCTCGGAAGGACTAAATCAGGGGGCCCTATCTCTAGGGTTCACTGTATTTTGTTAAAAATGGGTATACATTTTTTATTGAAAGTGCTTCTTCTCTGATAGATAGTTAATCTTCTTGACTGAAAAATCATCTTTTTGGTTGAAAATTTATATATTTAGTTGAACATTCTACTGAGTTGATAAAAGTTCATGTTTTTGGCTTGAAAATTCAACATTTTTTATGAAATTTTTTTATTTTTAGAAAAGTCTTTCTTAGTATTTCGGCTAAAAGTCAATAAGTGCATCAATAGTATGACTAATGTTCTTTTGTATTTGAAAGCACTCTAAAAAATTCGATTAATAAGACTTCAAACAATTAAACTTTGAGTTAAAAAAAGACATGAATTGAAAAAAAATTTTAAATTGCATTTAATTTAGTAATCTTGAAATGATTTTAGAAAAATACAAGTAAATTTAAAAGAATTTGATAATATGTTGTATTTTCAACAACATTTGGCCCTATTACAAATCGGGCACTAATCGGCGGTTAGTCGGGTTATTAGTTTTGACAAAGTACCCAGTCGGAGACTAGTCGTGGACTAGTTAGACTTTTTGTTGTTAAAATTTCAGTCGGGGCCTGGTCGGTGGTTGTTCAAGGGCTGGTCGGGCCTATTCTTATGTTTTTGTTTCGGGCGAGGTCTTATCAAATGAGGTCATATCTAAAAAATCGTAATGATTTTTTTAAACTAAAACACTAAGGATATATTTAACAATAATTTTACACCGTTTTTTTTTTTTTTGAGAAAAGATTTATTAATGTTAAATTCATCTCAAAAATTCTTACTAAATAATTATTAAGTTAATAATTTTGTAAGAAAATCAACTTTTTATCAAAGCAACGATCAAAGTCTACAAAAGACGTAATCTTATTTTTTTGTAGTATTTTTTAGAAAATTGCGAATTTCTAGGAACATGGAATTTTATGGAATTTTAAGAAAATCCATATTGGAAAAGATACATATAGATGTAGGTGAAAAATCTGCCGAAAGTCATAAGACTCCAAATTTGTACAGATGCTTATTTTTAAATTGATCTGAAAGGTTTGACATATGTAAATAAAGTCTAATCCTTCAGGTAGTTGAAATTGGAAAGAGAAAAAGTTGTTGATTAATCAGTAAAGAGCAGTATACCAGTAGTAAATTATTAAACATGGTACAGTTCAGATTTCGCTACCACCTTTATTTTAGTCTTGCGGTTCTGGACTGGTAGCTTTAAAGAAAATCCGCAAGGGTGCGACAGACCGCCTTTTGCGCAACACAAATGACGCGTCGAGGGTTTAAGTCAGCAGTCCACACGTAACGAAGCCAGCTTTATCCGACCAGTCATAACTTATGCATGTACAATATGGGGAGGTGCGTCAAAAACTAATATCAATCACTTTCAAATCATACAAAATAAATTTCTCAGACGTATCACAAACACCCCCAGATATACTAAGAACTCTATCCTTGACAGAGAGTTTCAATTAACATACATCTCAGAGTATATCAAAGAAACCGCCATTAAATTATACGAATCTGCATCATCATCACCTTTTGAACATATTTCCTCTCTAGGAAAATATAATTTTGATCCATTTCGCAAACACGCGATGCCAAAAGACTTGCTTATGAAATAAATCATCCAGGTCGAAGTGGCCCTGCCATCCCCGACCTACTAGAAACTTTCTTTTTTTTATCGTCCCTATACCCCCACTTCCTTCTCTTCTTCTTTTCCCATCTTTCCTTCTATAAAATAAATTCACAGATTGTTGTGGTTTTTTCCCGCTTGCGGACTTTTTCCACACAGAATTAACGTCACTTTTAATTCCAGGCATGGCAAATTTCACTCAGATGGTGTAACAATGCCCAAACGGGTAACGCACAACTTCTTCCAGTCCGTTCATTCTTCCGGGAGATCATTAATCGTGAGTGCGCGAATTGCGCGGCTTAGCCGCGCCAGCCGCCCACTCCCGTGCATTGGATCTCACAAGAGGTGGCGATGGTCGGGGCCCCCTCATCCCCACCCCTTTTTCTTTTTCTAACGAAGCCAGTGTCTCCAGAACGTGGGATTTTTCAGCCCCCACCACTCTCCTATCTGGGAGCGACACATTCAAACATAGCGTGTCCGTGAGTCGGCTCTGTTAAATGCTGCGAAGCCCAGCCCTTGTAAAGTCGAAAATGCACGAGCAGGAACCCGAGCTCTCCCTACCTCACGAATGATGATCTAGCTGCTCCTCAAATTTATTCAGGTTTTTAAATCGCAAGTTACCTAAGAACCATTAGGCTTATTGCGAAGAGGCAAATATAATTGACTTGATGTAAATAGATATAGAAATAGGAGCCAAGACTTCTCGGTCTAAAATGTTTCAAATTTAGTGCTGCATGCCTTAGTCATATTTTTAGTAAGCAATAGATTTTTAACAAATAAAAATCAAATTTTAGACAAAATAGTTTAATTTTTCAACCTAAGAAATTACTTTTAAAAATACATTTTTTAACTTACACCTTATATTGTATACTGAAGTTTGCAGTTGAAAAAATTAATTATTATCTAAAACAAATGAATTTTTAAAGAAGAATTATTCGCCAACAAAGAAGATAAATTTATAACTAAAAAGAAAATTTTTCAAGAAAAAAAGTGTCGAAAAAATTGTTCAATTTTCATCTACAGAAACGAATTTAAAAAAAAAAACAAGTATTCGATCAAAATGGACTAGTTAAATTTTCAGACAAAAAATGGAATTTTAAACGAAATAAATTATATTTCAACTAAAATTATAATATTTCATCGAAAAATTAAATAGAAAAATTTTCAGTTGAAAAATAATTATCAACCTCAAAAAATCAAAGTTTCAACAAAATATTTAAATTTCAAAGCAAAAAATTAAATTTGCAAACAAGTAGTTTAATTTTTCAATAAATAACTTTCTACCGAAAACAGAAATTCAAAAGTTTCAAAATCAATTTTAGAAGAACAAAACTTTTTGTTAACAAAATCGATAAATTTTCAACGAAAAACGGTTACATTATCAGTTTAAAAAATCAATTTACAACCAAAAATTTTTCAGCAAAATAGTATAATTTCTAAAAAAATAGATGAACTTTTAACCATTTTATACCAAAATAAAAGAAGTTTCACGAAAAATGCATTTTCATCCAAAGAAATGAATTCTTGATTAAAATAGATGAATTTTTAAACAAGAAGAATAATTTTCTACCAAAAAATAAGAATTTTTGACTGAGAAATGTCAATTTCCTACGAAAAAAATTCAACTAAAAATGATACAGTTTAATTTTTAGTATAAGAAAATGTTTTTCAATAACAACAAAATCGAATTTTCCACAAACAGTTATTAACCAAAATAGTTATGTTACAAAATTTTTAATTTAAAATAGTTCAATTTTCGATGGAAGAAATGAATTTTCAATTAAACATTTTTTAAAAAACAAACAATCGAATTTACAGCAGAATAGTTCAATTTTTAAACATATAGTTTGATTTTCATTTAAAAAATTATTTTTCAACCAAAAATGGAATGAATTCTGAGAGAAAATTTAAAATAAGATCAGAATTTTTCAAAATTATTTCGTAATTTTGCCATATTATATAATTTTAAAAAAATAAGGAATTTAATTCTTATTCAGCCTTCTTTGTTCATAATGTGTCCCCCAAGGGTTTACATGACCTCCAGTCCTTACAATCTTTCCGTTTAAATCTATATTTTTCTACAATATTATCCTTTCTATATATATACAATTATTTACAACTATTTACATAAAGTTTTATATCTACTTCATTATTTCTATTTCCAGCGATAACGCAATTTAGGACTTATTAACAAGCGAGTGAGCGAGCGAACGAAAGCGAGAGTGCAAGCGCGAGAGAGATTATCAGAACGCAAACGCATCTTAGTCTACTTAACTTTTACTTTACCATTATTTACAATTTTCACACTTCTAATCTAAGCGACTTCCGTTTCCTTTTTCTTTCACTTTTTTTATACCTCCATTTACCTTTTTCAATTGCATTCTTTCATTCTCCCTCATTCGCTCCCCTAGCACCCTCCAACTCCTTCATCCATTCTTCTCCTAATCCATCTTCTCCTAGAATCTTAACTACATTTTCTTGCCAGCTTCCTTTATCTTCCATTCCTCTCCTACATCCTTCCCATACATGCTCCCATGTTTCCTCCTCCCATTCACATATTCTACACTTTCTGTTCTCTTCTTTTTCCCAGTACATCCCCTCCCTTACCTTGTTTCCCAGTCTAAATCTTACTATTCTGGTCCACCTATTCTCCCCATCCCTTTTGTAAATACTTTGGCACCCCTTCCTTGTTTATCATCTTATACCATTTATTATACTTTGATTCCTCAATCGCCCCCCCATCTTTCTATTAATTGTCTTTCCCTCTCCCTTTTTTCCAATTCTTCATAGTTTACTCCAGTCCCGTCTTCTATTTCTCAATCATTAAAGAACTCCCTTCTTTCTTCTTCCAATCTCGTTAATTCGATCGCCCATCCTCTCCTCTCTTTTACCTCCATCACACACTTTCTCGCCAACTCCCCTCCCTTTCCCTCCCTCAGCGTCGTCTCAAATTTCCATGTCCTCTTTCCCGCTCTAATACTTAACTTATCCCTTTGCGTTTCTTCTCTCACCATATATCCGGGCGTCCTCCAGTCTGCCCCTAGTGTCGACCTTATATACCTTTCTTATAAACTCTCAATATCTTTCCTTTCTTTCCATCCCCATATCTTTGCTCCATAACCTAATACCGGCCATACCAGCGTATCAAATAACCACATTCTCCTTCTCCAATTGTTTTATAACCTTCTTTTTCCTATTCCCCATATCTGTTTCATTACCCCTGCTGATTTTTTATCCTTTCTCTTATATGTGCTGTATGATCTACATTCGTTTACAAGATATATCCCAAATATTTATACTCTTTGACTTCTTCCAACTTTATTACTTTCCATCTCCCTGTCCATTCTTTCTTCCTTCCCCCGCCTTTTATAAACCTCATTATCTTTGTCTTTTCTACATTTACATTCAGCTTTTTCCCATCTAAGTATTTCTCTATTCCTGCAATTATTTCCGCCATCCCTTCTTCATTCTCTGCCATCAACACTATGTCGTCTGCGTATGCCAGTGTATATCTCTTTTCCTACCCTATCCTAACTCCTTCCCAACCCTTTCTCCTCATCTCTTCTTCCAAGTCTGATATTAATAAATTAAATAAAATTGGGCTCAGAGGACACCCTTGTCTCACAACTCTCACCCACCAGAAACTATCTCCTACTTTCTCTCCTACCTTTAGCCTGCTTTTTGTCTCTCTAAAAATGTCTGATACTCTCTTTATTAATCTCTCTCTTATCCCCTTTTTTATCATAACTTTTTCTATTTCTCCTCGGTCTAATGAGTCAAACGCCGCCTTTAAGTCCACGAACATTGCTATCATTGTCCCTTTTTCCCTATTAATTCTCTTATTTACTAGATAGTTCAGAACATATATGTTGTTCATTACCACCATTCCTTTTCTAAACCCTGTCTGATTCGGTGACTCGATCTTTTTTCTTCAACTTCTATTTTCTATCTCTCCGACAAAATAGTTACATATACTTTATACAGTGTTGGCATCAACGTCACCCCCCTATAATCTTTAACCTCCTCTCCCTTGCCTTTCTTTACTATTGGTATAACTACTCCTTCTTTCCATAACTCTGGCCACCTCTCTCCTCTCCATACTCTATTACACATTATCCATGCCCATTCCTCTATTTCCTCACCTCCATATTTTCATACTTCATTTAGAATCTCATCTATACCAGGTGTCTTTCCATCCTTCATTATTCCTAAAACTTTAACTATTTTTTCCCTTGAAATTTCCTCTTCCTCATCTCTTACTCTACCATATTTTCCTCCCTTTACAACTTTTCTCTCTACTCCTCCTAGCAAATCCAAAAAATATTTCTTTCATTCTATCATTTCAATTTCTTGGTTCACTCTTTTTCTTCTTTTTCTTTTATCTATTTACTACCTTCCATGCATCTTCTTCCGTCCTAGCTTTCTCCGCCTCTTCCTCAAACCTTTTATTCTCTTCCTCTTTCTTTTGATAACACAACTCAGTATACTCTTTCTTTTTTTTCCTATGTTCTTCTCCATGACTTTTTTCTTTTCTCCAATTTCTTAATTCCCCTTTTACTCATATTGCTATTCCTTTTTTGTCCCTCTAATGTCACTATTAAGGGAAAGTGATCCGAATCAATATATTCTCCTACCTCTAGTTTCTTAACCTTCTCTCTTACCTCATCATCCACTACCACATAATCAATTACAGTTCCCCTTTCACTTCCTGAGCGTGTATATTCTCCTTTTTCATCCCCTTCTATATTCCCGTTTAAGATACACCATCCCAACTCCTCCAAACTCTTTAACAAATTTTTTCCCTCTCCATTTAGTGCCTTATCTTTAGATTTGCTTCCTCTCTCTTCTCCCCATTCCCTTCCTCCTATGTCTCATGTTCTCGGATTAAAATCACCACCTTTTATCATCCTAATCTCTTCTTTATTTTCTTCAATCATTTCTTTAATCTCCTCTGCTTTTTCCTGCATATCACCGCTCACATAAATCCTCACTACCTTCCACTTCTCTCCTCCCATCATAGCCTCTTCTACTATTACTCCTTCTTTTTGTTCATTCCTGTCTTTCTCATCTTTCGCTGTTATATATTCATTCCTTACTCCCATCACCATTGCTCTCATTGCTCTACCCTTTTTATTCTTCCTCTTTGCATTTTGCACTTGCCATTTGTAACCTCTTGGTAACCTTCCCCTTACTCTTTCCCATCCCTTTTCATCTAGCCACGTCTACATCCCATTGTGTCAAATTTCGCATAAACTCCTTATCCTTTCTCTCCAATCCTGCTATATTCCAGTTACAAATCTTCCATTCTTCCCTACTTTCGTTTCTCATCTTTTTTTCCTTCTTACTATTTCTTATTTTCCTATCTCCTGTTCGTTCCTCTTCTAGTTTCCCTGCACGTCATTTCTTACTATCTCTTCCCTTTCTTCATCCCAATCCCACCATACTCCATCTATCTGAATTCTCCCATACTTAACCTATGTACTCTTTCCCTTTTTTTCTTTCCTCTTCCGCTATTTTCCTTAATTTATACTGCATCTTCCTTTCTACCCATGTCAAATCATCCTCTATTCTCTCTAGACTACCATATAATAAACTCTTCTTTGTCATCACCTCCCTCTTATGTTCCCATTTCTTGAGTTTCACCAGTACCATTATCTTCCTCTTCTCACTTCCCTTCCTACATTTCGCATTTCCTCTATCTCTACCTTAGCATCAATCCTGTTTAGTACTTCGTCCACCCCTTCCCCTTCCCCTCTAATTTTATACCCTTTATCACTATGTTTCATTTTCTTTCTTCCCTCTCTTTCCTTTCTATTCTTTGTTCTATTTTTCACAGTCTTTCCAACTCCTTATTCCCAATCTCGCCCCCACCACAATTCCCGTTCGAGCTTTCAAGTTTCTTCATCCAACCTCTTATCTCCTCTAACTTTGTATTATTGACCTCTTCCTGCTTCTCTAGCTTTTGCTCCTCTTTTCTCTCCTGCTCTTTTTCATAGATCCCCATTACCTCAATCATCACTTCTCTGATTTCCTTTAGTCTTTCTTCTTTCATCGACACTTCATTTTCATCTCCGCTACCGTCAGCACCCTTACTGTTATCGCTTTTCTCTACCAAACTCTGCTTTTCCGGCGGCGATCTAAACATTTTCTGGTATTTTACACTCGCCCCGATATCTTCCTTCTCTTTACTGCTTTCCTTCTCCCCTCTCTTTCTTTTGATAAATGCTTCTATTGACCCTGCGCTTTTTGCTCTTAATCTTTCCTTTTCTATAGTTTTTTTATACTTCCCCATTGCCTTCCTTTCCTTTATCTCTTCTTTCGGCGTACTGAATACTTCTTGCTCTAACTCTGTTTCTTCTCCGGAGATACTCGCTCCGCTAGCCATTAATCAAATTCAAACTTTCCCGCCTTCTATACTTCCCTGCCCTTACCGTCGCTGTCTGGTACCTGTCTCGCCTTTCTTTGTCGCTAACCAACCCTGCGACTACCAATCCGTCAACACAGTCTTCCAATCTCACAATCCCTCAATTAGTTCTCTCACCTCCACACCCTTCTACACACTTCCATAATCCACTCACCTCAAATTTCACCACAATATCAGAAAAACTCAGCATCAACAATTCCCACTACTTTACACTTTCATGCCGAAAACGGAAGTCCCCTTATTAAACCTTCTTGCGCAATTTTATTGCACCATTTTTCGTTATGTCTATGTTGGTTTGTAAAATTTGCTTTTAAATTTTAGTAAGTTTACGAGGTGTTCAGAAATTTTTAAACGATCAAAAAATAAAATAATTAAAACGTACGAAAAAATCAGAAAAAATTTAAATAATTCTTAAAAATTAGAAGATTAGATGGTCTGAAAATATTCGAAAAAATCATTATTTTTCTAATAATCGTTTAAAAATTTTTTATAATTTTTTATTTACAAAAGTGTACTTTAAACAAAAAATTCAAAAAGATTTGGAAACACATCAAACGATTTCCTAAAATTTAAAAGAAGAGTGTAGAAGATTTTAAAGCAAAATGTTTCAACTTGATAAGATTAAAAAGTTTTAAAAAACGTAAATAATCCAGTAAATTCAAGAAATATTTAGAAGAATGGTAGAGATTCAAATCTAATTTTAAACTTAAATGTTTTGGAAATGTACATTTCTCAAAATTTCTCAAATATTCGTTGATATCTTCCAAATTTCTAAATGTCGTAAACATCTTTTAAAAAGACTCGAATTTTTCTAATATTTTTTTAATTCCAATAAAATAAAAAAATTTCAAGTCCTCTAGGTTCTTTTTTGATACATATATTTTCATGCTATTTTAGACTATAATCACAATTTTAAGAATTTTAAGAGAAAAATCCAAAAAGTTATTAACCTGACTTCATTCAAAAGATTAATCATTTGACAAAAATGTTGTAAAATTTTCCTTTGAATGTGGTGCGGAAAGGAATTTCATTTAAAAATGTGTGTGCTTTTCTGAACGGAAAACTGCGTGAATATGTGAACTTTCTTATTTTCATTTTTGAAGTGTACTATATTTTAATCTGCTTTAAGTTAAGTGAAACATCATGTGCTGAAAAACGATAAGAGAAATATCTATTTCTTCAACTTCGACTGTAATTAGAAAGGCGATTCTTCATAGTATTTTACTAACTAATGGATATATCTTTATAATTTTATTCCTGAAATCTATTCGCGAAGGACAAACATGGTACACAAATATCGTAAAATTTAAGAAACACCAACTATTTACAGGAATTTTTAAAACAACAATCAATGTGTATCATATTCATATAAATTTTGGCAATATTTTAAAAGTATTACTATTTTTAATTAAAAAAATTAATTTATAGAGATTACAGTTTTATTTTGGAAATCTAACGATGGTTTTTCGTACCATTTTTGCCCCTCGGCGAGAACCAAGGAAAAATAATCTAACAATATGTTCATTAATTATTAAAATGCTACAAAGCCTTACCTTTACAATTTTTTTTCTCTTTTTATAATCATGAGATATTTCTTCATAAAATAAATCTTGTTGGATTTATTTTACAATTATTTACAATCAATTTCCATTACAATTTTTCTACAATTACAATGAAATTGTAAAAGCTAAATTTTGCACTGTTGAGATAAGTATTTTAAAGCATTAGAGATTTTTTAAAGATTTCATATACAAAAAAAAAGTATTATCAGTTTTTTAAAAGATTTAGATATAAATAATTATCATAAGATTTTTAAGAAAATTAAAAAATGTATATTTTTTCGAATATATCAGATGTGTCAGAAAAGATCCTAGGAGATTTTTAAGACATTTTATTTTTATTTTTAAAGATTAAAAAAAATATTAGGAAAATTTCTTCTCAATTTAAAACGTTTTGAATTCTTCAAGATATTGGTAACTGTCTCTAGTTTTTGTCAAAAATTAAAAAAATCATTCAAAATGTAGACAAAAATTTCCTTATAATCTTCTAAAATTTCCCAAGCATTTTATGAAACTCTGTTTATTTTCCTGAAACTTTTCGAGATTCTTTTAAAGCTCCTAAAGTTTATCTTGCGTTTCTAAAACACTTCTGAATAATTTTTTCAAATTGATTGTTAGAAATAAAAAATTATGTTCATTATCCCTTTAAAAATTTTTACAAGTTTTAATTATTTTCGAATCGTTTCTAAATTTTTGAATATTTCTTAAACTTACTCCAATTTGAAAGAATTATATTCCTTAATTTTTCTAAAGTTAAATAACATGGAATAATTACATTTTGCTTTAAAATATTTTCTGTACTTTTTAGACATTTTAGGAAATAATAAAAAATATTTTCTAATCTTTTTTCAATTTTCTGTTAGAATTTATTTCGAAACAATTATTTACATTTTTTCCAAGGAGTTTCTTTCATTATCTGAAAGTCCTTCGTCTATTGACTTTCATTATTATTTTTTTATTTTACATACATATCTATTATATCTTATCAAAATTTAATATAAAAGTCTTAAATGTTAAAAATAATTCAGCAAATTTTATGTGTAATTAAAATAAACTTTTTTTTATATCTCATTCAACTTATTCCAAGTTATCTTTTTTGAATTTTAAAAACTGATGTAATTACTTATTCTAATTGGAAATCATTGAACCTCTTGCGATTAAAAACGGGGATTGTGCTTCAGAAGAAATGTGCTGAAATTAATTTTTTTAAATCATTTGAATTTCAATTTTAAAGACTGATAATTGTACACAATTTCCAGGCGCATCTTTCTTATTCTTCTACAAGAATTTTTAGGTTTTTCGGTTTTTTAAATCATATTATCCTACGTTTCTAAATCTCATCTGAAGTTTAAATTCTTTTTAAATCTCATCAATTCTATTCACTATTTATTGAATTTATTCGATTATTTACATTTTTTTAAATTTGTAATGTTATCGAATAGAAATTTTGATTTTAAAACCTTTTACACTCTTTTTCAAAATTTTAGGATATTGATGTGTTTAAAAATCTTCTTTAATTTTCTTTTAAAACACACTTTTCAAAATAAAAAATTATTTTAATTATTTCTAGGAACATAAAATAATTTTGTTCATTTTCGTGAAAACTTACAAAATTCTTGAAAAATCTTTACAATTTTCAATTATATTTTAATCCTTTGAAAATTTTTGAATATATCTTAAACTTACACAAATGTGAAAGTAGATTTTTAAACCAACATATAATAAAAAAATTGTGCAACAAAATTTTACAAGAAGGCCTAAAAAGAATTATGTTCCTTAATTCAAGATGTGAAAAAATTGACTCATAATCTTTTAAATGTTTCCCAGGAATTTTCAGAACAATAGTTTTACAGCCTTGAAATCTTTCGGAATTCCATTAAAGTTTCTAAAGTTTATGTTTAAGCTCTCAAAAATGACTCGGAATCTAAACTAAAATCAATGGAAAATTCCTTGAAATCTTAAAATACTCGAAAAGTTTTTAAAACCTATACATTTTTTTTAATTCCTCTTTGAAACACGTTTAAATTATGTAAATATTTTGACATTAATTGAATTCATTCACATATCTTTAAAATTCCCTGGGCTCTTTTTGAACACCCTAGAATATGCCCAGTCCTCCAAAATTCCTTCATATTATTGAAATAAATAAAAATTCTTTGGAGTCTTAAAGAAATTCTTTCAAATATTTGTCTACAAGATATGTCAACTTGAAATCTTTTAAAACCAATTTAAAGGTTTTGAAAATTCTTCAGATTAAAAAACAACAAATCTTATGGTCATTAAACTTCTTTGAAATCCCATCGAATTGTCGAAATTAGTTTCATGAAGTACCTTGATTAGCATATTTTTTTCAAAATAAAACATTTTTATTCTGTAGACATATAAATATCTCTGACATAATTGTATTTTAACCGAAAAAAATAATTATTCGAATATGTCATTATAATGAAATGGATCTAAATAGCTTATTTTAATTATATGCGAGATGTAACGTCCACATTTTTAAACACATGTTCACATGAATATAGGTATGTCATTTAAAAAAAACTATGGACTTTTTTAGATAATTCTTTTTAATTTTCAATAATAAATAAAATGAAGCGCGCACCTCATTAGCCAACCAGGTAGGATAACTTGGCGTTGGAACACTTTAGAACACTTAATAATTAACTGATTTACTAAAATTAAGTTAAATTATTTCCACACGTATAAGCCAGATAAGATATTGATCTAAATGTTCCATATCACTTTACTACAACGTACCTTATATTCAGCTTTGAAGCCTGTGTTTTATATTTTATGCGGACCTCATTACTTGATACTCTGACAAGTTATAATTTGGACACCTAACAGTAATAGATGATTTATTAAAAGGGTGGAATTGTATTTTTGGAATTATGGACAGTTTCAGAACACAAAGTTCCCCGTCCTTCCGAAATTCGGGATAATTAGTAATATATTTGTAATAAATTTGGTTATAATCGTTTCGAGATTTCGGGTCAACTAGTCCATTCCCTGTTAGAGAACGCTAATTTTTTAAGACAACTAGACGCAGTCTTCAGGGAGGTGAAAAAAATATACGTGGCGGTAACCAGTATACTTAATAATAACAAAACTATTATACATTACAGCAACATGGCATTGTAATGGTTTACTATTAACGATAAAAGGGTAAGAAGCCTGACCGATGAAAATTCCGGGGTTAATCTCGCCATGAAAAAAATGAAGTTCGGTAAGGGCACCAAAGTTTTGTCAACTTTTATTTTCATCTGGCCGATCATCAATTGTTTGCATACCGAGATTACCCTCAGCACTTTTACATTAAACTCTTTTAACTTTTTGTTTTTTCTGTGTTCATATTCCTGGATCAGTAATGTTTGAAAGGTTTGAAAACTTACTGCTGGCTTTCTCCTAAATTTTATATTTCTCAAACTTGTAAGAAGATTTTAATAATTTAGACGGAGTAGAAAATTAAAAAAGTTTCTCTTTCATCCCGGATATCTATTGAATTTTTTACTGAAATGTATATCATTTTCTCTTTTAAATTTCTTTATCTGAAAATATGCAGAATAAACGCGCTTTTCCTGCCCGCGGAGCGGAAGTAAAATAGCACTTTATAGTACGGCGATGAGCCGCTTATAAACTGACAGAAAGAAGGAAGAAGCGAGTGAGATTTTGGACTTATAACGTCGCCCCACGCCCGTGCGTACGCCGCGCCATACAATCAAGCGCCATTTAACTTACACTGCTTACATATATAAATTAGATCTTGTTCTTATCCTCGTCTTCAGCTCGGACATAAAATTCTACACCCTCGTATAAAGTTTAACTTTCCTATAATCTGCTATTTTGTAAATTGAAGGAAATATACAAGAACAAAATTTACAGCTTAACGAACGATATTTACCGTTATTTTGGACACAAACATCGTTAAAAACGAACAAACGATATTGGCAAAATCTTGCTCAAAAAATTATTTGCTTAATGCCTATCACAACGCAGTGCAATTTCATACAAAATTCGTTTAGAATTGACCTTGAGATAAACGTAAATAAACGTACATAATGTCCGGATACTGAGACAAAGGGCAAAATTTTATGGAAAATATGTGTAGCTGTATTGTATATTCCATTTATAAAGTAATGATTAATTGCCATATCAGGGAGTACACTCACTATAGATTTCCTGAAGCGTTTTTTTTACAAAAAGAAAAACCCATGTAGAAACATTTTTTGGCGCCGAAGCTAAATGAGTGAGGAACAATTCTTCAAAAAAACATCTTTTCAGAAGAAACCTTCGTATTCAACTAATCCCTATTTAATTTTTTTTCGATCATTCTGTTGAAAAATATTGATAAAAAGAGGATTTGTCGCCAACAATTTAAGCTACCAATATCTCATAAATTAGAAAACGTATTTGAAGTTCCCAGCACTGATTTTTAAGGAAAATGTCTGCATTTTTTCTGAAGAAGAACATCGTAAAAACTGTAGTTTACAGTTGAAATACAGAATTGTTTTCGAACATGAAAGCTC
>NC_046659.1:58399704-58410227 GCF_010883055.1 Belonocnema kinseyi
CAAGAAATTTGTTTACTAAGTAAAATCGGACTAAGCAGCGTTTTCAGTAGATTTTTGAAAGATGAATTGATTGCTTACGTAAATTTTTTGAAACAATATCGGGCATGAACCTAATGTTTTCCTCAAAAAACCTGACATATGATAGGAATATTTCGGATTAAGATTCAGTTACCAAGAATGTGGTCGAAGTACAGTTCATCATTAACATTTCTGGTCTTTTTTGAAAAAATGGTAGAATTTTTGTTCATTAAAACAGCGCCAGCTCTTTCAAGATTTCAGGTTATTATTTGAATATATTCGGGATTATATTTTTAGATTAGTTGAAATATTCCCTGGCAGATAGGAAGCGTATTTAAATGACCTATTAAAAAAATAAACTATAAAAATATTAAATATAAGCATAAAAGGATTAATCACGTAATCTTCAATTCAAGAGAATTAGGTATTTACATATTAATAATAATCCATGTAAATGCAATCTTACTAAGCTTTGGACTTTTATTGCGATCACTCTCTCAAATCGCCGCAGTCGCGCTAAAAGGACCATGAACATCTCTTAAGATAGTCAATCGCATTGTTCAGGTTCGCAGATGTTCTTGAGCTGACATTATTATAGATAAACGTTTATTTCTTGGTTTGCTCGCCTTAAAAAATTGACTTGCCTACACTTCCATTTTCATAAAATTTTCCAGAACTATTCCTTAGAAACTAACATCCTTCTTCACCTTATCATTAAGACCGATCCCTCTTACCGCCTGGCCCTCCTCGCTTTTCCACGCTACGCACAGATACTCCTACTTTCTCGCTTTGCCTCAAATTGCCAAGCTCTGTCTCGGCAGCTAATATCTATTACTTATCCACTATTTAGGTTCAATGTTTAAGTTTTACTGATATGTACATCCTCTATAATTTACCATTTTTCCTGTTCCATTCCTCTTCATCCTTTCTTCTCTTTTTCTGCATCTTACCCTGCATGCACACATATCTTGTCTTGGCTATAAGCTCCTGTCTTCCTTTCTCTCCTTTCTGATATAAATATTGCGTTATCTCACTTGGCCTAATCTACATATAGTTCCTGTTAAGCTTCGACTCACTTATTCTCTCCTCCCCTGCTGCCTTCTCTCTCTCCCCATGCCATTTTTCTTAACCATCTCATATACTTTCTTTCCTTGCTCATGCATCCTTCTTACTTCATGCATCTGCAGGCGATTCATGCTAAAAAATACCTCTCTCTTTCAACCTCCGTCTTCCCATCCCCTCTACTGTTCTCATTTCCCTACCAATACTCACTAACCAGGTTACTTTCCCCTTTTCTAAACATTTCTTCTCCCATTTACACGATCAAATCCTTTTTATATTCCCTGAACTCGTTCTCCCCGTCTCTCTCCTGCCAATATAATTAGGCTTCTTCTTGCTAAGGCCAATGTCCACTTTACATACGTCTTCTGTGTTCTACTTACCTTCTAACTTTCTTTCGGCGCCCCCCCCCCCCACACTTCCACTCCATAAAATACAATACTCATAATTAGCGACACGAATAATTTTATTCTCCTTCTAAAATCATCTGCGAGCATCTTCTTTCCCAGCCTCCACACCTTCCTCATCATAAAATTTGACCTACTCAATTTTTTAGATGACCATCCACTCCCCTTTTCCTCCGATCCTCCGAAACTGGATTTTCGGGTACAAATAACACTTTTACCTCCTGCACCGCCTTTCCCCCCTACAGCCTCTCACCTCCTTATCACTTCAACCTCCTTTTCTGAACACCATAACCTTCGACTTTTCAGAATTCGGCTCTAACTTATTCTTATCCAGGTAACTTCTCAAACCTTTTCATAATCTTCTTTAAAATCACTGCGGCCGGTAGCTTTCCAGAAAATTGTTAAAATTTTCTTACCTCCTCTCATCCTATCTATTGTCTCCTTAGTCTCTTGATCAGGCCTCTATCCACTCCCTTCTCCCCCATCGCCACAAAAATCGCGTACACTTTCAAACCTTCCTTCGTTAATTCTATATCCACCACGTGGTGAAAAACCCAGATATTGTCGATAAGGCTCCTAGCCGCTCTAAAATCCACCCGCATCTCTGGCAATATTTCTTTTCCCTCGACATATTTCCGCAGCGTCTCCGTTAACATCATCGCGTACACTTTGTACACCGTATTCATTAGCGTAATCCCTCTATAATTTTCCCGCTTATCTTCTTTCTAATGCCGTGGCTCTATTAACCCCTCTCTTCACCATCCTCGGAATATCCCCTGCATTCCTCTTTCATTACCTACTTTAGCATCTGATTATCTTGTATACTATACAGCTAAGTATTGTTGTCTACACCGTCCAGCAGTGCTGCCTTTGACCATCTTAACTTCCTTATCTGTTTCTCTATCTCCTCGCCATTCAACTTATCCTTCTCTGCCTTCTGTCTTTGTTGTACTCCCGTAATCTCTCTTCCGTGAATCTGAACCCTGTAACGATTCTTTCAAAAACTCACTCTACTCCTCACTCCCTATATTATCTCTTATCCCTACTTTACGCTTCCTCAACCTATTTATTATCTTCCACACGTACTCATCTATCTAATTATCCTTCTCTTCCATCGCAACTGCGGGGTACGATGTTGCTAATTATTTCCAGATGTTGTTCGGTCACTCTATGCATCAACTGGGAAGGAGACTCACGAAGAGACGTTGTTGTTCTCCCCTCACGGGTTCTCTTCCAGAGCCTTTGCATTAAAGTGACATCTAAAAATGTCTCCATTTATTTTCGGCTTTCAGTTGGGAACTTTTTGACCTACGCAACCTGGAGTTGCTAGTGGAATGCAGTGTCAACCCCGAATCTTATTCGCTTGATGATTCTTCTAGGAAAGAGGTTCTCATCTATAATTTGACGCCTTCGTTGCTCAAGATCGTCTTCGCTGACTATTTTTATTTTCGGGAAATACGCTCAAAAAATAGGCAAAAGGCCATTCCTTCAATAGAAGTAGTGCTGAAATTAGTAGCGCATCAAATACTTGTCATTATAAATTTCAAAGTTAATAACTAGCATGGCATTCCTGTGAAAGTGGTCGGTTGATAGCTCCCAATCGAAATATCCTCCGGAGGCGTAGCTGATGTTCTACTACCCAGGTAGAAAATTATATATAATTTATGTATATTGGACAACACACTGATACTTTTCATTTGTTTTACATGGTAAAGTTCATAAAACAAATCAAAAATATAATTGTCTTATCCACTATACATAAATTACATATAACTTTTTCACCTGTGTACTTATAACTTCTTTCTTTCCTCGTAAGGCGATCAGTTAAGGAACTTCTCGATGGTATGTCGGTTTTTGGTGCTCCTTTTAGCCCCTTTCCTCTTCGTTTCCTGCTTCTCTGATATGGAAACTCCTGTCAGTAGCGATGCTACAGCCAACATAGCCGTCGAAGTCATGAGCGGAAAGCTCCGCCGCGACACAGATCACTGATCAATATCTCTAGCAATCACCCCAAGCGGAGAGATTCACAAAATCATCATACGTGATAGATCACATGAATATACTCCACGTCACGCATTTCTTATAAAATAATTTCTTCCGAACGTTCCTATCCTTGCATAAAACTTGAGCATCTTTTAAATCCATACATCTTCCCCTGAAAACCCTCTACTTCTATGTCTCTTTAGAAAGATAAAATTGTCTTTTCAATGATAATTAATACAAAGATAATATTTATTTATTTTAATTTATTATAATTTTTTGTGGAATAATATTATTATTACTATTGAGATGAAAAAAAAAGAAATAAAAGAAAAACCTACAGAAAAGTAAAATGCTTTGCGTTGAAAAATGTTAAATAAGTACATTTATTTATAACAATTAGTTATAAATAATATTTGCTATGCAATGGCGGTATGTTCAAAAATACGGTTAAGGCTATTCATCCAAGTTTTAGATTTAACATTAAATTTATCTATTAACTATAATTTCAATAACTATCTAAAATTCTCATCGGATACAATTATAGCGTAGAGATAGAAAATTTTTATATTTGTCTTCTGACAATTTATAAGCAAAGTTATGAAAACATTCGTTTTCTTTCACGTGCCGCAGGAGTGAATCCTGTATTAGGGTTAAGACACATGTATTGGAAGTTTTTTTTAGATACATATATTAAACTTAAGATACCACTAAATTTGAAAGTTCAAACACACATCTGAAATTCAATATACATTTGTATTAAATTTCAGATGTGTGTTTAAACTTTCAAATTTGGTGGTATCTTAAATTTAATATACGTATCTGAAAAAAACTTCCAATACATGTGTATTAAACTTAATACAGAAATTTCTAACAGTGCAATTCTGTATAAGATAGAAGATAATATAAATAACCCAAAAAATATGCATTAGTTATCTAATTTGAATATATATTTCTTATCTTATCTATATATGACATAGAACGAAGGAACCAGCCTTATGACCGAAAATGAGTTTAGAAGAAAAAGCGGTTCAAAATAAACGCAAGACGAACAAGTAGCAAAGGGGCTCTCTTACTTACAAGTACATGCGACAAATGGGATTTTTCTATTTGATAAGAGGAAGAACTAAATTAATTAGCTTAACCAAATTAACTAATCTTTTCACTCAGACGGGCTACTGGCAACTTAAATGTATTTAAATGTTTTTCATGTTACAGAGTATTATTTTTAAAATAATTAGTAATTTTTTTGTAGAAAAATATCGTGAAATAAGTCAGTGATGGAGCAATTTCGATTACGCCTCTTGAAAAAGACGATTTGCAGTTGCAACGATATCTCAACGTAGATTTATCGGAAATCAAAAAAGTTGCAAAATTTCGTGAGCATATAAGTTTTTCCTGCCCCAACGATTATTTTTGGTAATTTTTTTTTAATCTTTGTGATCATTTAAAGTAAAATATGCGATTTTGTACGAAAAATGTCGTTATTTTTTAAGTGAAAAACAACGTTAATATAAAAACATGTAAACAAAAATATCTTTTTTTCGGGGTGGGGGGGGGGGAGATTTTTATATGTAAAAAAGTTTACCAAGTTTGAGAAGGATTGGCTCCAGCTTTTTACTTATAAAATAATGTACGTCATTTAGCACTATGATTTCTACAAATTTGATTAATTAACTTCAATTTTTGTACCAGTTTTCATAAAAATTGTTATTTCAGCCTAAACACACCCACCCACACACACACATGTATATATAAACCCAAATTATAATAAATAATTTTTCAGAAACATATACAAACTTTTTTATATATGGTTTTTGATATCTAAGATTTTTAGGATAGGTTCATCAAGTCTTTTTTACACAGGAAACAGAAAACAGTATGCAGAACTAAGATTTCCAGAGTAAATTAAAAAATTGATGAAGTATTCTGAAAATCTATTATAATGTAAAGGATAAAGTATTAGATAATAAACTGTGCATTTAGCAATTAATATTTTAAGTGTTTAAATTTAACTTAGAGTAAGAGTGAAATATGATTTGTATTTTAATAGGTGAATTGATTGCAATGGACTGTTCTCGTTAGTTTTCTCGTGGATTGGAATTGAAATAGAAGTGGATCCTACCTCTTTGAAGTACTTTTGTTTTCTTTATTTCCTTAACATTCATACTTTTTCACATCAAAGACAATAGATTTATAGAGGATAATCTATATCCATTGTATTGAGCTTTATGCCGATACAGCATCCTTAATGTATAGAACCGACGAAGCCACAAATAAGAATGGATAGTGAAAAATTAACCAGTCGCAAATCAAGCCTAATTTTTTTTCTAATTCTTCTGAATATTTGAAAATTAGAGGAAAAGGTAATATAAATAGAAAGTAACATCATTCTGTATCTATTTTATTTATAATTTTAGTAGAAAATTACACTATTGCATATTATTAATAATATATAGGTAGAATATAGCAATTACAATTCTTCAGATTTGTGTTTGGCATAAACTAAACTCTTATCTTTTCGCGGAATTTCCGTAAGGGAACAAAAAAGTCTAAAGTTGAAAAATAAAGGAAACCCTACGAATGAACTTTAAAAAAAATCTACAGATGTTGAATATATGAAAAAAGTGTAGACTCTAGCCATTGTGAACTTAAATAAGAAGACCCAGAGTTTTAAAATGAAGTTTTATCCAATTTCTTATTTTCTAAGGTGAAAAATTGGAGACTTTCTACGGGCAAGTTTTCGAGGCACGGGCCATTAAATCCTTGATGGTATACGTTACAAGATCGTGTCGCATTATGAATTAAATTTATCCATAACTAGAGTTCCATTCTCTTTATTTCCGGATGTATTTTGCATATTTAGGAAAAATTCCTGCAGTGTTTTCTAACAAAAATTACGAAAAATGTTTCCCAGTGGGACCTTTCGAATCCCACTACAGCTCTTAAAAAATAGAGTTGCAACGATTTGTGCCCTTTTTTAAAATGCTCAACATTTTATCTTGACGCCCAATCATTATTTTTGTCCAATAAATATTTTTCCTTTCTTTTTACTCTGTTTTTTATTTATAAGGTTAGTACCCTTCCATCAATTTCAGAGCATCATTGTAAGCTTCCATACGTATGTTACTACCATAATTGAAATCAAAATGATTTAGACTTGCATTGCAGATTGAAACTCGAACAATATTTTTCAGTCTATTTTCAAGCAAGCTGATGTCCTGAAAAAAGTAAATTTTGTTCAACGTACGGCCATATTTCAGGTGATGTGCTTTAAATACTTAATAACCACAAATCTCTAGTCATCTATTTTATTTAAATTTTTATTCCACTGACCTTTGGGTCAACTAAAAAGTCGTTAGTTCGATAACAAACCGCTACAGGTACTGTGACCTTTTCCAAGGGATATTCTGGAGGAGTAACTGATTTATATTTTAACAAATTTTTGGCTACTCCGTAGTCGTATTGGCGAAACGTGTCTGCGCAGAATAAACCTCGAATTATTTTTTTTTTTAATTATTACAGTGATATGTATTACTTTATTAAGGAGACTGAATACGTACTGGGATTTTCAAATCCAAATCCAAAATGAAGTAACTGCTTCGTAGAGCATCCAGCAGGAAAGTAAGAAAGCAACCCAGCCAAAATACTCTAAAAATTTTAAACCATAAGATTTTATTTAGAATATAAAAAGTTATCTCATAAAATCGTATCGAGTTTTACAATTTATCCAATATTAAGTATTAAAAAAAGATTACTGAAGAAATTATGTGTTTTGAAAATATAATTGAAGCTAAAAGTGCCGTATAGTCAATTGTATAAGATCAATATATTAAATTTTTATTATATAATACATAAGTATTGTTTGTGTAATCATTACCGTGTTTTGTCCAGCCCCATCTTGCCCACTAACCGAAGATATGACCATAAAACAAAGCGGCTTCGTGAATGATATATCTTCGCAGAATTTCTTCGTAAATACTCGCAATAAGGGTGATGCAGGCAAGACTTCAACGTGGCCGACCGACTCAAAAAAGTGCTATAACATTATTGGTAATGTTTATACGTAAAATGATTTTGTTTAATTCCATCCTACTCAATAAGAATTTACATTTCTTTTATTGTAGTATTTTACTTCATACATGAAAAATAATCAATTCCTTATCGATACCGGCAGATTTGTTTTGCATAAACATATTATTAGGAGGCATATTATTTGAATTAATGGAAAATTTATAGTCAAACTGGCTGTCAGGTTGATTAGCGACTATATATAGAGATTGAATATAGCTTTAGGGTCCGACTTTCGAATTTTTATGAGCACCCTCGTTCCCTCCCAAATTGCTCGTTTTCCGGAAGAAAATCCGTCATTTATTTACACGTTAACCCGTGCCCCCGGCCTTTTCAATTCAATATGGAGTTTTAAATGTGAAAAGCTCGGTTCCCGAAAAAATAGACAAAAGAAGTACTTGTTATAAACCTTTTTGTCAATACAGTATAATCATCTCTTGAGGAATTTGTAAAGAATAATATGCATTAGTATTCATTATTTTTAATAAATAAGTGCCAAATTTCCAAGTATTTTATTAATAATTTTAAGTTGTCTAAACACTTAAAATAATTGATAATAAGAGATATTTCGGGTTTCACTTGTGTACAAAACTACCGACGTTTCGTTAACATTGCAGTTCACATCTTCAGGGCTGACCTGAAACTGAGTTATCAGGTCATGTTGTTCTTAGGTATACTCTCTACTATGCCTGTGATTAACCAGAGCGCCCCACCGTGGGGACTGGTCGAACTTGATCGGTTAATCAAGCCTTTTTTTAAAAATCCAGGAGAACGGAAAGCCAACTCGGATTGGTATTATATGCATTGTCCCTATTGATGTTATCAAGGTGTTTTAAGATTTCGATTGCTTCTTTATATTTTCTTGGAAATTTGTTGTGTGTTTTTGCAATGACTGTTGTTTCATCAAATAAAATGTTATGTTTCGACATAGTATCTCTTTTTAGGAAAGTACCAAACTCGGATACAATTGATATTATTAAATCTTTCAGAAACTTCCCTTCCAAATTCGTACCTTTGATAGAACACTGTTTTAATAATACTTACTTCTCGTTCAATAACCAATTCTACGAACAAACCTCAGGGGCAGCAATGGGATCCCCAATCTCACCTGTAATAGCCAATGTCTTCATGGAACATCGAGAAACTAAAATCTTCAACCAAGCCAAACTTAAACCAGAATTCTGGTTCCGTTACGTTGATGACATATTTGTCATCTGGCGACATGGACGAGATGAACTAAATAAGTTTTTCGATTTTATCAATCAATTACATTCTAATATCCAGTTCACCATGGAAATAGAACAAAACGGAAAATTGCCTTTCTTGGATGTATTAGTTTACAAAAAATCTGATAACACATTAGGACATGAAGTTTACAGAAAACCCACGCATACAAACAGATACCTACATGCCTCCTCCCACCATCACCCATCTCAGAAACAATCGGTCATCAACTCCCTTGTATATTTTCAACAATATCATATAAAATGTATATTATATTTATTTCTGTAACTCGGGCTGGTACTACTTATTTAGATATTTAAAAATAATGTACAAATTTTATTTTTCAATGATTACTTTAATAGTTGCTCATTAATTTGCACTAATTTTATTATATAAGTTAGACAAAAAGTTTGTTAAATAAAATGTTATTGTAGCTTGTATCATTTTTCTAAAGAGAAAATTTTTTTATTTTTCATGAATTTTTATAGCAAGACCTTGTAAGAAATTGGCAGATCTTTTTTGGTTGAACAACTTTTTTTCATTTTTTTTCATCTCTTGTGTCGTTTTTCCAAAACTTCAATCTACCATTTTTATCAAAAAATGAATAAAAACAAATTTTTAAATCCTTTTTGGATGAACAACTTTTATTTATTAACTTTTTTCGTACCTTCTATCACTTAAAAAATATTTTTTTTATTTTTAATGTTATTTTTTACAATTCAAACAAAAACTGTGCGGTTCATCAAAAAAGGATTACTGACAAATTTATAGATCTTTCTTGGTGCACACCTTTTGTTCGTATTTTTTTGTGTGCCTTGCATCATTTTCCTAAAAATTTAATGTGTTCGTTTTTAATGTAATTTTTCACGAATAAAATTAAAGCTTCGAATCCTCTCAAAAAATGATAACTGATGAATTTATAGCTCTTTTTGGTGAAACAACTTTTGTCTAATTGATTTTTCTTAACTTGTGCCGTTTTTCCAGAAATTAAATGTTGTTATGCTTAATGTTGATTTTTACGAATAAAACAAAAAATACGAATGCTATCAGAAAATGAACAATAACAAATTTTGTAGATCTTTTTTGAGTGCAGGCTTGTGGCTTTTTTGTGTCTTTTGTGTCTTACATAGTTAGACCGATAAATGGAATTTTTTATTTTTTATTATTTTCTGTGCCATCCAAATTTGATTAGAAAATTTTTCAAGAAAATTCAAAAAGTTGTTATGATTATCTTATAGAGCTTTCAAAAATCTAAATTTTACTTACTTAATAACAAACGCACAGAGAATTTTTGAATCTCGAAAATAGTGTTCTCGAAAATTTTTTAAAGGGTCTCACTTATTGCACTTTTATCCATAATGACTGGCTAAAGAACTTGACCTTTAGTTTAGGACACTTAAAGAGTATTCCAAAGGCTAATCCATTCAGTAATCCGCATAGAGCTATGCGTACAGACAGCGATAGACATATTCACGAATACCTGTTTTTTTCAGGTTCTGAAGGTCTCAAAGCGTGGACATTTGACAAAAACCAGGTGGTCAATTTTAACACAAAATTATTATCTTTTCTGATGAGAATGTAAAACTTGTTCAAACATACTGTCATTGTATAAATACGAGGGTAGTTCAATAAGTCCTTAGAATGAACTATAAAAACAATTTTTTTTGGGTAAATTTTTTTTTATTTTTCAACATAATCTCCTAGGAGCTCTATACACTTGGTCAATCGCTTTTCAAGTTTTTTTAATCCTTCAGAAAAGTGCGT
>NC_046659.1:58410327-58416055 GCF_010883055.1 Belonocnema kinseyi
CATTACTATAATATATGAATAGTATACAAGGTACCACGCAAGATGGCTTCAATTCCGGACACCCCCACCACCTTGATCACTATCCAGTTATACATATCAGTGTATTAACCTAAAGATTCTCGAAAAAAATAGCTGCCGTCCTATGACTTAAACCCAACTCTGCACGTCGAGGGCAACTGTTGCAACTATGCACGTTAATGTCCTTACAGGCCCACCAATGCAGGTCTAAATTTTAACATGTGCAGTTGTTTGTGTGTTATCTGTAGACGTGCAAAGGTTCCGTAACGGTTGAATGCGGCTAGTTTCCGGACAACACGGTCATGCAGCTGTATTGATAAGAAATTCCTATTAGCAACTGTGGAGGAGTCGCTGGCTATTTACGAAATTGAAATGGTAGCATCAGGTATGTTAGTATCTACCACTTACCAGATGAGTGAATTGACATTGTAGTGCCAGGTGACTTAAAGACGAAGAAGCAAGAATAGGTTATGGATTAAAACTGTCGCAGAGGCAAAGGGGTGCAAAAAAGACGGTCCATTTTTCATCGCCGACGAAGCTGGATCAATCGACGCTAGTGGATGATTTCTCTGAGGCCGAAATTTGATACTACTGTATATAGGCTTTGGGCGGAGTATCTTGACGAGCTGCCAATGAGCCAAAAAGACAGGAAATGCAACTCATAAATGTCGAAAAGAGCCAGCAACCGGCACAGGAAGGCCTCGTGAAAAAAAGGCACGAGGAAACGACGAAGTGGCACAGGAACAGTACCTGACAGCTAATACAGCGTCATCCAAGACGATTAAGGCCAAAAAAGGCGGCAGGGGTGTAACACTGTTCTCGATTAAGTCGAACGTGATTTTTGAGGGCGCAGGCGCCAAACTATAATTCCTTGTTTCATAAGCAAATCTCAGGAATCTCACGTGATCCGAGATGATGCAGTCGATCATGGAACCGGCTGCTCAAAATACACAATTCTTGCCTACCAGGGAGGATTTTCGCTAGCAGGTAGAAGGTACTGGATAGTTCTCCTAGATAAGAGCTTCTTCATCCTTTAGGCATGTATTCATTAACATTATTGACAAAGTAGAAAGATTTCATGAGAAGATGCTGAGAGCAATTTTTACGTTCTCCGATTCCGGTTTATTACTGACTGTAGCGGGAAAGCTATACAAGGGATGGCTTAAAGGGTGACTATCGAGTTTTGGATGCGTAACGATTGAGCGTCAGTAAAAATGGACTCCGGCTCAGGAGATCAAAACCTTGGCTGTCGACTCGAGCCCGTAGCACTACCAATGCGCTATCCACGCAGTCGGTGAGGAGTTACATTCAGGCATTTGCTCGCCTACTACCTTATCGCTCTTAATCAAATCAGTCTTCAGGGTAGAAATATAGAAGCTATTTGACTGTATTATTACCACGTAACAGCCCCTCCCCTATTTCAGGATGTTTCCTATACTCCAAGGGAAGGAGCAGTGATATTATTGTCGGCTGGGCAATAACACAACTACTGTGGGGGAACCCCAGAACATACCCAGTAAAAATCTTTAAATACGCACACCTACTTATGGGATCTTTCGCCAATCATACAAAAATTCGGTATGTTTGTACAGTACATGGATAATTTGTTTACTGCCATGTTCATCAGAGAAGCTATACATTGCAAGACAGGACAGTGTGACTCTCGACTACCATTGTACCACCCACGGAGTCGGCGATTAGTTATATGCAATCATATCACCTACTGCCACAGGGCTAATAACTCACTGGTTGATCAGCAACTACCTGCGTACAATATAAGAACAGTCAAACTTCCAGGGGAAGTAAAAATGATTGGATTTGCCGATAACCTTGACTCAGCAGTGATGGTAGTGGCAGGAAACACCCATTACCTTGCTCGCCAAGAAGCGAAAAAATATAAATAAATGTGGCCAGGTATGAGAAGCTCGCGCTAGGATTTGAAATGATGATAGGATATGCAAAGTCCAGATGGAGTGCTGCACTTTTTAGCGAGGTGTTTCCACAGGTCAACAGGAAATATGGCGCAGTGATTTTTTACCTCATCCAATTCCTTAAACGGTCATTTCCACTTCCTGAGAACACTATAGCAGCCATGCTTCAGTAATAATTTGATTGGAACACAGTAGCAAAATTAAGCCCGAGTGCGTCTAAGAGCAAAAGAAGCAGGAGAAAATTACGACGCAATGCGCCCATAGACACTGAGAATGAAGTAATGCGAAGGCAGTTTCCCAATTCGTTGTCTGGTGAGAAAAAAAGGATGTTAGGTTAGTAGAAATCACCTACTAGCTAAATTCTATAGTCTGTGCGTAAATACATTCCCGATTCCATAAAAAACAATAAAACATGTAGATCTGGCAAAGTGGTTAATAAAGCCTGATTGATATGCTCGAGTAAGTACATTTTCACAGGGTGATACTTCATCAAGTCCAGTACAAAAGTACTTTCTCGGACTAACTAATAACATTTATTAATTTCAATAATATTATTGTTAAATTTATAAAAAAGACATAAGGATTAAAGTACGAGTACCACCGGTACACTTTCACAGATGTATATGTATATATGCTATGTTAGATTCTGCTTTATTGTACACGTCATACATGTTGAGAGGAAATGATACCGACGGTCGCTGTTCTCCATTCACGCACACTGTTAAACAAGCCACCTGTGAACTTGAACTTGTAAGTTGAAAATATTATCGTTTTAATTAAGACCAAGGACCCTACAGAAACTTTCATTCCAGTTTCCTAGCGATAGAAGAGATTATATTTAAGTGAATTATTATGTGTTACCTCTAGATTTTAACATAATTAGGTATGATCATCGATTGAGACGCACACAGTTGAGAGTAAACAGTCTGTGTACTTCTAAATTTTAACTCGCACAATTATCAGGTTTCCATATTTCCACCTTTTCACATGCACAGCTGGTACTCTACCATACCTGCACGTCTTAGATTTTAACGTGTACAGGTGAGACCGTATCATCTGTGTACGTGCAAATATAGGACATTCCTAACTGTGCATGTTGAAATTTAGACGCACAAAATTACACCATAGATCACTGGTCCAAGACGTGCACAGCTGGGATTTTGCAAAGTTACTCGGTGCAAAGATTTCCGGTACTCCAATCCGCCAGCGAGACTGAAAAGATTAAGTCCTAACTCGGAAACCAATAAAGATTCTTAATTGTTCTGGGTCCCGTTTTGTAAATTGTATATCTGACTTTACTTTTGTTGAATTTATTATTTAAATATATAATTATATAAACAGCGTAATTATAGAAAATTTATTATTTGTAACAATTTGTTTATAAATATGACAAAAAAATGTAATCGGACAAACACTTATTCTTATTTTATCCTGTACAAATCATCCCTCAGACCTATTTACGATATACTTTACCCGAAAACAACAATCGAGGCACACTTGTAAAAAAAAGATTTGCAATTTTCAGTTATTTGTTAATAACAAGAGTTGCTCTACTTTAATTTGCTCAAGGGTTTCTAAGCTTTAATAGTACGTCTATCTAAATGTTTTAAATAGAAAAATTATTGTTATGTTCGTGTTCCAGCACAAATACTAATTTGTCTGGAATTTGTAGAAGGAAAGACAGTTTGACTTACTTTTTAAAATGATGTTTCGTGCAAATATTAGCAAGCGTCTCAACATCGTTAATAAAATAATTTGGGGTAACTTTTTCGAATAGCTAAATATTAAAATGAGAAAATACATTTTTTGTTCACATAAAAAATACAGGCAGACAAAAATTTTCCTTTTCTATTTTGAATAATTTAACATATCGAAAAATTCAAATTGAATGTTTTTCTCTATTTGTGAAACTTTGAATCAGTACTAAGGGTATGACATAGATTGAGGTTATGTTTCCTCATAAGTTACCTTATCATTGGATTATATCATATTAATGAAAAAATAATTTCCGATAGTCGAACTTTGTTAGCTTAAGAGAGTGTATTATTATTATTTAATAAATCTATTATTATTTAATAAATACAAATTCAGAGTTTATGTTACGAAAACGCCTTCAAGTACCGGTTGCCATGCTGTTAAAAAAATAATCACATACACACAAATTTAATTCAAAATTACAAATTATAGTTACTTAAAATGTAATACTTACTCCTATAGGGTAGGATAGCTTTGATAACAAATTTATTGCTCCTTTTGTATTTCCAAGGAATACTGCTGGAGCAAATGTCACTTCTAAACGAATTTTGTCATGATATTCGGGTTTCATTGAATTCATAACGAAGAACTGAGTCCCTCTTTATGAATAACCTATGTAGAAAAGTTGCTTCTGGCCAGTAATTTGTAAAATGAAATCTATCACTGCTGGCAAATCATACATTCACATTTCATGCCAACTGAATAAGGAATTAATAATAAAGTATAATCATCAATATTATTGTGTCAAAATTTAATTATTAAGTTTCCTCTTATTTGTACTATTTTCTTTATAACTTTTTATTTATATATAAAACATTTCATACAGTTAAAGTTATATCAAATTCTCACCTAAAATCCCAAAATCCGTAACTTGTTACCAGAAACATCGTGTGATTTTTAGAGTAAGTATTCCCTCGATTATTTTCGAGCCATACGTCGTAGCCGCTATCAGCCAAAATAAAAGCTGGAAAATATTGTAAACGAATTGTAATAATAATAAAATATAATACTATATATAATCTAATATATAACAATTAATTAAATATCAATGAAATACACTATAGAGAATAATAAATTAGTAACGATGTATAGTTGTGCATTACCTAAACCATTACTGAGACCAGTTACAACCCAGTCTGCTGAAGATCCTAAATTTCCATGCATAACGAGAACCACTGGTTTATTATTTTTAGGGCTCCCTTTTAATACGTTTCGTCCAAAAGGTATATTATGTATTTGCAGTATGTACCCGTTTTCTGTTTCAACATTGTGTATTTTTAACGGATAACCGTAATCTTCAACCACATCATTCTAAAAATTATTTCAAAAAATAGAGTATTCGTAATTTTATAATCAAAACAAAATTTTAAACTTGAAACTATGAATCGCGTATAGTTCCAAAAAGTCACCCAAAAATATTCAGTTGATACATTAAATGGAGGTTCTCAAGAATCTCCTCAAGGGATTTACATCGTAGTTTCATAGAAATTTAATTAATCATTTTTTGTAAGCTTTTGGAAAAATCATAAAAAATATTATGTTTCGACAATAATCTTCTGTATAAAAGTTAGAGGTCTGATCAAAATGGATCTTTCTTATGTCGATACTTTTTTTCTAGAACTAATATTTTTCAATAACAATAAAAAAAAACGAATTTTCTGATATTTATTTTGAACACTTGTTAAACTTGGTAAAATAGTAAGTAATAAATAGTTTAAGTATTAAATTTATACAACTAAAATATGTCAAAGGTGCCAATTACCGATGAGTTATGATTAAATATGGGTACAGCCTTTTCAAATTCAGCCATTTATTTAATATTTCTTATTTAATATATTTCCTATTTAATTATGAGACAATATTTTTTCCTTCTGTAAGTATTATTTTTAGATGTTAGGGCATCAGTAATGGAAGTCTCGACGGATATAATGTTGTATCAACAAAATAGTTCTATTTAAAACTATATGTACATATAGTATAAATATGACAAGCAATTACTGTCCAAGGATTTTTCACTCTATGGC
>NC_046659.1:58416155-58421217 GCF_010883055.1 Belonocnema kinseyi
AACGAGCGATGTGTGTGTATGTTTGTTCTTATGTGTGTGGGTTTGAGTTTGCCTGATTACTGGCAAGAAGTTTATAAAACCTATATTAATTGACCTCGATAGCCGCGCGGGTTTAAGCCCTTTCTGCTTATGTTAAGAAGCTGGTGAGTCAGCAGTTTTTGGGAGCTACCGAATCCTCAGAGATGCGAATTTATAAATTATTATAAATATAAATTTAACCGCACAGTTACATTTATTTCTTCTTATATTTAAGTATAAAATACTCAGAAACTGTTCGTAGAAAAATCAAACGGTTTGTAAAAACGTTCGAAATTTGTGCTCATCTTCCTTATAGAAATAAGATTTAATACTTCATTTTTTTCTAGTATCGAAAAGCTGTATTTAAACTTTGACCATAAATGCCGAAGAAATATTTCTTAAAATAAAAAAACACAGAGATTGAATTTGACAACATATTTACTTAGTATAAGGAATTATTCAATTGAAAAAAATTATTGCCAAGATTCATAAATAAAATATGTATTTATCTTTGATGAATATTTATTTCATTTAGAAGAAATATTTGTTTGGAATAGTGCCCATCGCATTTTATGTTGAAAAAAATTTCGTCCAACCAAGTTTGTAAATTTTAATTGTTTTGAATGATTTATTTTTACAAATGGAATGAAACATTTCCTTTAAATAAAAAATTTATTTGCATGTGAACACAATATTTTATTCATCTGAAGGAATGCTTTACAGCTATAATTGCATCAATTCTTTGTATCAAATAAATACTCCTTTGGAGATCCAATATGCTTTAATGTATCTAGAACTTTTGAGTCAAAGAAAGAATTTTGATGAATGTACGACCTATTTATTCTATTTAAAAAATACAGCCAAAGAATTTTTTTACGTCAGAAATAGATTATACATCTGGTTCAAATGGAAATTACTGCTGTGGAAGAATATATTCTTGCTGCTCAGAAATGGTATTCAAGTGAATACACTTACCTTTAGATGTTTAATAAAGTCGTACCTTTAATGGTTTTGCAGGTCATTACAAGGGGAGAAACTTTTTTGATGGACCTCTTATCGTATTTTCCGTTATTTAGATATATATTTAAATTTTTTAATTTCTAATAACAGTTCATGCGTTTAAAACAACTATTATCTCCATTGAAAAATATATAATGGTGATTTTGCACGTCTCTATGAGGCGAAGAATTTGGTTCCTTGATTATTTAGCGTATCTACACTAAGAAGAGAAAAGTTGTGAATCAATTAAGAAAATTTATGCTTTATTCAAAGAAATAATAGTACTGAAACGCGCCCTACAAAACATTTTTTCAATACAGAGAAATGGTTTTATCAGAACCAATAGTGCGGAATTATTGTTGCAAATAAATATATTCTTCAGAAAGTTAAATATTAACTAAGCAAAAGAAAGTTATTACTGGTTGAAAGAAAAAAGAGATTTGTGTTTAAAAATTAAGTAGTTGATATGCTCAAATGTTATTTTAAATCAGGAAAATATGTTCTTCAAAAATATTTAAGTCCATCGACTAAAATAACCTGTAATTCCTTGGTTCATTATAGCGTACCCTACATTTTACGAAATATTTCTGTTTAATAAAGAAGTAGGTTTTGAATATTGTATAAGAAAATTTTAGTAAAATACTAAGGTGCGACATATCATTTAGAATAAGCATGCCGCAAAGATGAACAAATATTAATTAATTAAAAGAACCAAGTTCTGAATTTAATGAAAAATGATAATTATTTCATAGATATCGTAATTTATCAAAGTAAATCCAGCTTAGGATGAAACAATTATTCTGCTGACCTACAAGAATACCACCATTGTTTAAAAAAATTGTGTAGTTGAAATACACAAAATATAATGCAGCATTTGTTTGGAAGTTTAATGCAATAATAATAAATAATCATAAATAATATAATAAGAAATTTCTGGTTCTAAATTTTTTATATTATAAAGAGTATATAATATATAATATATAAAGCATAGTAGCATCAAGTGGAGTACCTACTTAGATCGACACACCTTATTGTAACTATGGTGAAAATTGGTGGATAACCTTGAAACATAATTCCTATTGTGCGCTAATATGCTCAGTGGCACCTAGCGGTATTGGTCCTAAACTACAAAACGTTTCAAATCAGTAATTTAATATAGAAAGTAATATTTATTTATAATGATCGTTTTCTTTTCCATAAACTAAATAAATGTTTCTTTCAACAGATATCATTTTTCACATTTCATTCCAACAAAAGTTGATTACACCAAAATAAATGAATAATTAAAAAAAAATATGCTTGAATGTTAACTTAAAAAAAAAATATTTGTCTCAACGAAATGCAAATTTAATAATTAACAAAAAGTATTTCCTTTTTTCAAACAAATATTTGTTCGTCTTTTTGGATCGCAACAAATTTTGATTAGCAAATTACTTTGAAAGTTATCGTGTCGTTAGACTGCAAACATAAAGTTTAACATAATTTAGAGAGAGTTTGGGAATGTTTTGCGTGTTTATTGAGTTTATTGAAAAACACATTTTGAAGTCTTCTATTAACCTTTGAGGGAATACCTAAAGTTGCATAAGAGGAGTTGTTTTTCCAGGTTTCGTAGCGCAGTAGTTAGAGTTTTGAATTTCAAACTTAAGGGTTCAGCGTTCGAGTCTCGGTATCGAGGGAAAAAAGTTTTTTTTTTCTTTTTTCTGAAATAGAATTCGTTTAACTCAACTGTATTAGAACGTTTCCTCAAAAGCCTCTATATCCCCGTTTTACGCAACTTGCGTAGTAAAGCCTACTCAATAATATATTTTCTGCGTGTAATATTAGCGATCATAAATTATGATAATGTAAAAACAAAAACTCTGGATTAAATTGACAACAAAAATACAAATTGGCCTCGACCACGGCCATGATGAAGTTTTTACGCCGTCCTAATAAATTTTATCTGGATGTTTTTAAAAGCGATTATAACCTTGTTGTGTCAGAACCAAGACTCTCAGCAGGTGTTATTTGATCCCATATCATTACATTAACAAGACTAAAAGAAGAATAAATATTTACTCAATATGAACTATCAATATAAAAGACAAGAAGCTAAGAATTTTTTCAGTCTGTTTCAAACAGAAATTCGTATTTGTGGAGGAAAATTTATACTTCATTTATACTTCTCACGTAAACTGATATTAAAAATAGAAATTTTGATGTACTTTGTCAATGGTTTTATTATTTTGGGACTGGCCGGACCTTTTGATAAGGCAAAAAAAATTGTAAGTTGAAGAAATTTTTTGTGTATTTTCGTAAAGAACACTTAAAAGTAGTTGACTTGGTACTTGCCTTAACAATTTTTTTCTCGTAAGTGAATAGTTTTCTTATTTTTATAGTAAAATAAAATATCGTGTTGAAATTTCGGTAAATGGAAGGAAATATAAGATGAAAAGTGGTGAGTGTGATAACAAAGTTAGTGTGATAAAGAGAAAACTTTGAATAAAAAGCAAAGTTATTTATTACCTTTTTTATAACAAGATAAAGATTATAGTTCTTATTATTTGTAAAAAAGGTGACTGTCATTATTTATTGTTTTGATCAATTATAAAAAAACCGTTTATGCTTTAAGAAAACTCCAGTTCGTAATTGCGTGACCTGGTATTTTTATTTTTATTTTTCATACACAAAGCAACTTCTTTGGAATTTTCTCAATGATGAATTATCACAGGATAATTTTAAACAAAATTCGTCGTAAGTGTAATATCTGTTTTTAATCTTCATTTTAAAATACCAAAATCGGTCAACAGTTCGAGGCTTGATGAAGAGGTTAAATATACCAATTTTTGCTATAAAAATGTAAGTACAATCATAATTGATAAATAACATCCTTATATGTATTTACGTGAACAAATAATTTTTTAATCAATTTAAAATTGCCCTTTTAACTAATATCCTTATAAATGGCAAAACATTGTAAGCAAGCATTCATTATAAAAATCAGTGTATGTTTAATTAACAGTTACAAAGACACAAACTTTTAAAATTTGGATTCTAGTGAGCCATTTACATATATCGCACTTACCCGTAATGGCGGAAAATCTAAAGGCAGTATCAAAGAAAATAAAAAAGATTTTTTTACGCAATTTTTGTTCATCAAAGAAGTGGAAGACAAAGTAGAATTTTCAACTTTTGCATTTCTTATTTTTTTCCTGGAGATTTTTCATAAAATCTTTCTTATAGACAAATGGGGATTCTGTCCGATTGGATAATGGCTACAAGATAAGCATGAAGAACTGCAAAATTAGGTTTTATTTTTAAAGTACAAACTTGAATGGCTCAGACACTGGTTGACTGACCTTGGTTTTATTTAATTTTTCAAAATCTCAGCGCGATATTTTATTCAATAAAAATATTCTCAAGATATGTCCCCATGCGACTATCACATGTTTCAAAACCTGAAAAAAATATTTGGCAGGTAAATATTAGGCGTAGGACTTTTTAAAAAGCCTTCGTGAGACATCCACAAAGTTTGAATATGTATTCTTTTATAAACAATGACTATCACAAATGTGAAATTTGTGTACTTGGACAGAAAATTTATTCAACTTTACTTCCTATATCGAAAATTAAAAACACGTTTAATCGATGTGCATCCCCCCAATTATTGATTAACATAATAGAATAAAGTAAGGACCGGCGAAACAATATTTATCTGGGAGAGTATTGCCGTACAAACTAAAACGATACCTAAGTGACTATGCCACTTAAGTCAACTTTTTCATTGCCAAGTTTAAGAAAAATAACCCTAAGCGGCAATGTGACTTCTGTATCTTTTCAGTTTGTACGGCAGAATAAGTTAACGTAGAAATTTACGTTGCAATACTAATCGTATTTTGAAACAGTTTACGTGAGAGATAGGCAACAATGAATTGAATTTCTAAATTTTACGGACACCCTGTGGTCACGTGTTGTTTTAGATCTCTACGTGAAGCTAACATGTGTTTTTACGTGGATGTTTTCACCTGATCACCAGATCCTAATAAAATTTAATTGAAGCTTTGTC
>NC_046659.1:58421317-58427830 GCF_010883055.1 Belonocnema kinseyi
ACACTCTCATACACACACACGCATATATATATTCTAATTGGAAACGAGTAATGCGGCCCGCACTGTTTATGTTTCTATCCCCCCGAAATCAGTCCGTAAATTTATTAGAATGGCACGCAGAAAATAATAAAAGGGCTAGAAAGGCTGGAGTATAACATCCAGAACCGATGATATCAAATATAATATTCAAAAATAATAAAATAATAAAATGAGTGATAAATAATTATCAGAAATTGTACTAAAAAATACTGTTTAAATTATTTTTGTAACAAAATTAAAATAAAAGTTTGGCTGCAACCGAGTCTGTCACTTGATTGCATTATAAAAATGCGTCCGTGACTAATGATATATACCGGGACAGCCCCTTGCAAAAATGATCAAATAAAAAATCCAACTCTAATCAAAAATGCCTTCGGCATGTTCGGCAGTATAAGCCTGTAACAACATTTCAACACAGAAATGTTTTTAATGGTATTATAATTTAAACTGAAAGAATCCAGTGGCTGACTTAGGAAAATATAACTACAACAGAAGTAAAAACGACTTTATTGGACATTCATTTGGAAAAATTAGTCATTCATGGGGCTTGAAATGTGTATTTTGATCTTTAATTAATGCTTCTTTGATTTGAAGCATTTTGAACATCAAAATTTTTCTTGAAACTGGCTAAAAATTTCATATCACCGGTTGGTGAAATAAGTGTCCTGAGCCTTTAATTTTCAAAAATGATGGGAGTCCACGTCAACATCACCTGAACATTTTCGCGTTGGAATGGGATTTCGCTGTAATTCACATTATATATGATTGCTTGGTGGCAAAAGAATCCCATCAAATATTTTTCGAAAATTCGAAACAATGGTAGAGATACGAGACTGAGATTTTGGAAAACTTTTTCTTAAATCACATCTTGGATTTTAATTAGTTAATTTTCAAACCACAATTATTTTCATTAGATTTGAAATTTATTATAAATAGAGATTAATAAAATTATGTATGTGTGGCTTACATCTGATTTAAAAAAAACGGTTTCAATATTTTTTTCTTTCATAAACAATGTTTGTTCACTTAATTTCAATATAATTTTTACGATATGTACTGCCCTACAACGGAAAAACATATTTAAGCGACATTTTTTAGAAAAGAGGATTTTTTATATCAGTCAAACCGTGAGAGTAGCTGCGTCTGACTACCATGGTTAAAATTATAATTTCTAGTTATTTTTAATGAAAAATGAATGTTTAAAATTTCAAATATTGAGCAAATTGACCGAATGTAATATAAAAATGTATGAAAAGTACTTTCCGGTGCCTGGAATCGGTAAGAGAAGGTGAACACGCCACGAAATAAAAGCGAAGAAATTCGCAAGCGACTTCGGTTAAATTCCGCATGCCGTTTATGGCTTTTGCAGATTTCTCTTGTTGTCGGGGGCCGAACGCAGGATACACTGTAAAAAAATCTGTTGAATTTTACATCTCTGATAGATGTAAATAAAAGGACCCTCGTGTATCGGAGTAACTTAACGAAAAATTGTAATAATCCACCTAGCGATGAATTTTACAATTGAATCTGGTGTGATATTCTAATTCGGCCGATAATTTTACACAAGAAAATGCAAAATTCCTTATAAATTTTAAAGAATAAAATAATACAAAAATTATTAGGGGGACAGTTTTTTAATATTCGAAGCTCAAAGTTCGTATAAAATCTCATGGAGATTAAACAAACACGAGTCGGACACATTACCACCTACCTAAAACATATAAGATACTATGGGTATTTTTTATGTTTAAATATTCCATAACAAATATATTAAATATACGTTTTTAATAACCACATTTCTTCTGTTCCATTAGCAAAAAATGTAAAAGGAAAAAGAAGAATAGCTCGAATTTTATCTATTTTGGTGTGAAAGCTGTCAACAAATTTGAACATAGCTGTAAATTTCTACAAAATTAGAGGATGATGGCATCGATAAACAACGAAAATGAGAGACGCTTTCGTATTCACGTATTATTTGATTAATTAATCTAAATTTTCAATTAATTATAAATCCAAAATCTTACAGTTTCTGCCAGGGTAAAATTAAAGATTTTTGGTAAAATTTAAAATCTCGATGTAATTTTCAATCACAGGAAAGTCATTTTACCGACGCATGGTATTTTTACACGCTGCGACTGAATGTTCCCTTCTGAATGTAAAGTTCGTGCGACGGAATGTGTAATTTTATTTTTATCGAGTGTTTAATATTACACTGCTGTTCGAGGTTCCTTTTATTCACATCGCATTTATTCACATTTATTTATTTTATTATTATTTATATTATTTATATTTTATTATTTATTTATTTATTTACATTTAGTCACATTTTACATTTGTAAAATCACAGAGTGAAGTGTGTGATAATTACAATGATACAATATGTAATTTTCCGAAACTTTGTAATTTTACACAAATCTTTTTTTACAGTTTAAATTTACAGCGAAACACTCGGCAAGCGAATTTGCGTACTTCTTAGCTGGGAATTGATTCCAGAAAAATCCGCAAGTAGATTTTTTAAAGAAATTGTTTAAATCATTCATTTTTTCTTGCAAACTCGGAAAGAGCACATGCTTTTTGCCAGATAGGGTTACTTGCATTAATGACAATGTGTTTCTATACTAAAGTTCTTAGCGCAAATGGTTTTTCTTGAATATCTTCCTCCAACTCAGAGAGCACTTATATAACTTTTTAGTTTGACAGCAGTATAGACAAAAGAGGTTTGGGCGTTGGATTAATTAAAACAAATACTTTGTTAAATAGTAAACAAATTTTATAAATAATTACGTATTACTTATTTAACAAAGTGGCCCTTTGACTATCTTTCGATTTAGTTGATTTTTTCAACATAGTGAACTGCAATTAATTAAATTTCAACCGTTGTTAGAACTCTTGGGCAATTCCTAACAATTATTATTGTTATCAACACTTTTATAAATAAAGTTTTCTCGTCGTATTATCTTATCTTATAAACTAAAAAACCATTTTTCATGTTGCAATAAACTGCGAATGCCTCATTGCCATAACATTTGGTCAGTCAATAATAAGTTCATTATTTGTCATTATTTGCAAAAATTTGTTTATCATTAAAATCATCATGACTATTAAAGCAAGTAACGTCTTCAGCCAAATAATATTTATCAGTTGACACGACGAATCTTGCGCGTTTCACGATCTTGTCCAATAATAAAAAACACTCATTTGTTTACTACATAATAAATGATTATTTATAAGGTGAATAAACGGACGAGATGTTAAATCATTTGTAAAATTTACGCCGGGGCATATATTAGTCACATAATTAAAGACAAAAGTCAACGACAGCTTTCAGACTAGAGTATCATTTTATTACTGTTGTAAAAGTTGCTCCTCAAGCAAAAATTTTAATATAATAACGTTTCGGAATCATGACAAATAAAGAAAAATTATGATGAAAAGTCTATTCTAAAATCATGATGTGAAACGCAATTATTTTATTACAATGCTTATTTGAAAAGGAACTTTTGAAGCTGTAATAAATAAAATTATGCACTTTTCTAGACTTTATCGTTGACTTTTGTCTTTATTTATGTGACTAATACATGTCCAGACGTTAATTTTACGAAGGATTTAATATCTTAATCATTTTTTTACCTTACATACACGCATAGACTATATTGCGTTTTACATCATGATAAAAATGATTGTGGGTTGACAATTAATTTGTCCACAGACACTTTAATTTGACCTACTGCATGGCGCCGCGCTATAGAAGACCTGACATTTGAATTTTTATTTTAAAAACGAGTGGCAAAACTAGCCTAATAATTTCAGTACTTGTAGACCACACTTATACCTTTCTCTGGCGAAAAAAAAGAAATAGAATTTTTTAGAAAACACCTATCTAAATTTTTATTATTTTCCCAAAGTTTTCTACAAATTTTTTAAAAATATATTAAATTTTTAAGTATATCTTAAAACAAGTAAATTGAGAAGTCGAAAAGTTAAACGGGTTAATTAGAACCCAAGATACATCAATGACAAAAAATCTGCGCTCTTTGCCCGAGGAAAACTCTCATCGCCTGCCGTGCGCGCGGCTTGTTTCACTCGTAGGTTTGGGCGTGCCAGCTTCGAGCTCGAGGTTCCTCGCGCTTCACGCTCGCATATTTATTTTTTGCTCTTGGAATACCTTAATTAAACCTTATCAAAAACATCACTTATAAATCCCAGTATCTACAGTGAGTGTAAAAAGTTTTCGTACACCTCTTTTTTGATGACTGATTAAGTCCTCTTAATTCTAATTATGCCCGAGCTAAACTAATTTCAATTTAAAGGGTTTGCATTAAATGAGCCCAGGATGAAGTCAATTTTTCTATTTTTTAAGAAGATATTGCAAAAACAGTGTAAATTTTACTGTTTTCTTAAATGTATTATAACTTCCAAAATAATCAACATTTTTCAATGTCCTTGCGCTCATTTTGAAGCTATTTTTCACCTTATCACAACTCCTTATTGGTATAAATCGTAAACATTTTCTTATCGAAGTGCAAGTACTTTAAGTTGTGACAAAATAGTTGGAAAAATTTAAAAATATCTTTTCTGTAGGCAAATAAAAATAAAAATTAAATAAATATATATTTTCAGAAATTTTATAGAAACTTCATGATTATATATTTTATATATTCTATAAGAAATTTTTTTGTTACGACAAAAAATATTGCAGTGTTTCCAACTTTTTTGTTACCACTTCAAGTCCATTCAATTCAATTAGGCAATTTTCACAATTTATACTCATTAGATGGTATGATGAGGTGAAAAGTAGCTTCAAAATGTGCCTAACAGCATTAAAAAATGTTGGTTAATTCGGAAGTTATTGAACCTTTCAGAAAACGTTGAAATATACAGTATTTTTGCAATATCTATTTAAAAAATAGATAGATTGCCTTAATCCTGAGCTTAGTTTATATTAATTAAATTAAACACACAATTAAAATGAAGAAAAATTAATCAGTCATCAAAAAAGAGGTATACCAAAACTTTTTACACTCACTGTATATAGGTCGTCATATTCTAAATTTTCTACGTAATTAAATATAGTTTAAAATTAAGTTGCTCAAAGCTCTGTAGGCTTTGAGGTACATATTCTTATCTTGGCACTCGCGCTACGCGCTCAATGTTTCACATACAGTTTTTTAAATGTATATTTATTTTCTAGATCACCTTAAAATAAAAAAAACTACAATCCTTTCTTCAGAAATTCTTCCCTATTTTGCGTTGTTATGCTCAAAACAGAATTTCAGTTTCCAAAATATTTTCGATAAATAAAAAAAATATCCTCTGCAAAAATCGTTTATTTGAAAAAATCTGCGAATTTGCCAGCAATCACTTTTTCATAGGAAGCGTAGTTTTTGTTTTATTTGTGAAAAATATAATTAAAAATTATATTTTTTGAAGAACGACACAAGCTTTGGAAACATTAAATGGAAAAATACAGCTTATCCGAAAAAGTGCTACAATTTTTTTAGGAATAATTTTTCGATAGGACGCGTATTTTTTGTTTTATTCGTAAAAATAGCATTGAAAATAAAAAAAATAACATTTTTGAAAAAAAACACAAGAGACGAAAAAAAAGAAAAGACAAAAGTTGTTCAACCAAATTTAGCTACAAATTGGTTATAAACTTATGTTATCGAAACATACTAAAAATTAAAAAATTAAATTTTTGGAAAAAGGACACAAGCTTCTGTAACATTTTATTTATTACAATTTTTCGCTGGAAATATGTCTACAAATTTGCTCCGATCCACTTTGCACAAGGATACGTATTTTTAGTTTAAATCGTAAAAAAAAACATTAAAAATGAATAAATCAAACTCATGCAAAAGCGACATAAGTTGCAATAAAATGTTTAATAACAAAATTCACTTTTAGATTAGGGTGCACACTTTTTTCTATAATAGACGCTTTGCGAGACTATTTTAGGGGAGTATTCGGACCTAAAGCTGTAGGACACCACAACTGCGATGTAGAACACGATGCGTTAGAAAACTTAATTGAAAAAATGTTGTGTCACTGAGGTTAGATATAATAAAGAACTTGAAAAACGGTAAGCCTGCCGGGGCAGACGGTATTAACGCTGAAATGCTTAAACACGGTGGCAAGTACATACCACACAAACTTTTCGAATTGATAAATTTATGTATCGAGATGGCAGAAGCCCAAGATGATTGGAAGAAATCTATTATCGTACCAATATACAAAAGAAAGGGAGGTAAAAGCGACCTTGATAGCTTATTTACTAGGGACGCAAAGATGGATGAGGGGTAACTGAAAAAAATTGTTAGTAGAGCCAACTATTTAGTTAGGAAGATATGATCCTGCTATTTTACTAGTTGAAACTGTTACAGTCTGTCAAGTTAAAGCGTGGGTGGCTTTACTCGCAGTCGGTAAGGTGTATCGACATGATTTTGGTGTCAAAATATTAAGAAGAGCTCCCTC
>NC_046659.1:58427930-58433282 GCF_010883055.1 Belonocnema kinseyi
TGAAAGAGGGAGCTCTTCTTAATATTTTGACACCAAAATCATGTCGATACACCTTACCGACTGCGACTAAAGCCACCCACGCTTTAACTTGACAGACTGTATTTTATTATTTCGTACAACACTTCCGTTAGTTGCACTGGCTAATCAGTTAGTACCAGCAACTAAGTAAATGGTTGTCGCAACTAACAAAATAGCAGTACCATATCTTACTAACTAAATAGTTGGCTCAACTAACCATTCTTTCAGTGCAGAAGTAAAAATATATTAAATAAAGCTAAAATGGCAATACATAATTCTATATTTGTACCGATTGTACGATACGGTAGCGAGACATGGACCAATCAAGAAAAAGATAAGACTACACGGTAAAAAAAATTAAACTGTAACGAAGGAATTTAGAAAGATCCCTGGGTCAGCGAAAATGAATATCTTTGACCATTTTCCATATACAGTAGACTCCACGACACTTCTCGTTTTCAGGGCTGTAAGGGAAGCTAACGGGAGGTGTCAGATAACCCTCTCTTTTATGTCAAGCCGCGTTCGGCGCAGTAGGCGTAGCCGGGCGCGCATGTGAGCGTTTGATGAAACAAGGAGTGAGGGCAAGCGAACAAAGCAGAAATTGGGAAACGAGAAGTGTCATAGCGAGAAGTGTATTAGAGTCTACTGTACCAGGGTTATCGTACAGTAAAATCCCTAATAAGTATAGCTACAAAAGAGATATTAAGAAAAAGTATCTGAAGGAACTGTTGGAAGAGCATCGGTGTATTATGGGAGCAGTGACAGTTCAGATTTAGTTTAGATAATTAAACGCTTTTTACCACTGAAAATGTGGGCGAATTGTTAATATTAAATAGAATTTATGTTACCGCTATAATAATTTACAAGTTGTTCGATTGTAGACTGTAACTATATTGAAAAATTAAGAAACGCGAGAAAAAAAATCTTTACCTCCAAATGCATTATACGAAGTTCAGGGAAATTCATTTTCTCGATACCAAACGAAGAATTGACTGCTGTAAGTTAATATATTTCTATAAAAACTAAATGTTTTTCTAATCTAAAGATAATAATATTAAACTTAACCTACGGGCACTGGCGCCTAGTGGTGATGTAGATCGTCGGCGGGCGGCATGTAGTACAGCCCATACGGAAGCGACAACTTGTTCCATAATAGGAATTTTGATTTGTAGTTTTGTCTCAAATTCCATTTTTCCTCATCAGAAATTTCAATATTGGCATCAGAGTCTTCATAATTTTGACATGAGAGGCACTTGGTTGAGGTGATACAATGTTGCTTACATACAAATTTATTGCCGAGAGTGAGCACATTTCCTCTTCACGAGATCATTGACGACTAATAAGAGCATAATAAAAGCTGAAAGGTGTACGGGGACATATTACGATAGTTGCTTGAAAGATACCTGAGCGCGTTCTAGCGGTACTTTCGCACACTAGAGAATAATCATAATTTTGATCAAAAAGCGGCATGGAGTGTCGCCTCGCCAGTGCCCGAGGGTTAATCTGACCGCGAAAGCAATAGTTAGATGGTATGCATGATACCCTTGTTAGAAGAGACATAAGAAGCCACAGAAACAAGAGAGATTGCATGAAAAAGTGCATGGACGTGAAGTAAGCAACAGAAGTATGACAGGAAAGAAAAGTATGGCGGCAAATTGTTCATAAAAACAGTGTCAGTCGAGTGAGTGACGCCTGAAAGAAAAAACTTTGGATACTAACGGACCCAAGTGGGGAACCTCACATGACGACTTTGTGAGGATCTTCCCTTGGGGTGATTCCTAGAGAGATTAATCAGCAACCTGGGTCGGAGCAGTCTTGCGGGACGAACCTATTATTCAAATAAATAACACGAGAATTCTAGATCAATCTAAAAATTCTATAACCCCTTCCTCACATTAGTCCCTTCTCCAGGGAGTGTGATATAATAGTGTTGAACATAATGTAGAAACTTTCACATTATAGACAAAATCGAGTACGAAGCACGAGACACGTGATGAGAATGTATTTATTAGAGCAAAATCAGCTTATTAATCACCGAATTACAGTTGTCTATACTTTGACCTTTAATTTAAAAAAGTCTGTGCATAAATGTGGGGGAAATACAAAGATCAAATTTCGAAGCGCAGAATAAATATATTCTCGAGAGCGAAGCGCGAGAACTAACAGTTGTACGCCAAAGACTTACTCAAAATTGCGAGCGCAGCGAGCCGCACGATATAGTGTGCCCACACAGTGGGCAGACCTTTTTATTTCATTAGACGTTAGCAAGCATTTGAAACATGTGTTTCTCAAAATAAACTATATATTTTTTTAAGAGTTAAAAATTCTATGTACGGCCATTCGCAGTACTCGAAAATTCCAACGATGTATCTTTCAACTTATTTTATAAGAAGAAAACGATCATAGTTGGAGCATTTCCAAATTCAAACGAAAATGAAAATTTTAAGCCAAACAACGCATGATATAAAAAAATGTAAAGAAAATAAAAACGTTGCTTTTTGAAATCCCTATAAAATCATCATAATAACTTTTGAAATTTCCTTGAAAAATACAAAATTCAAATTTGTATTGCACAAAAAATTAATGAAAAATAAAAAATGGGATTTTGTGGTCAAGCCGGGAGTGGGTGCTATTTTGAAAAACTGCACCCGCTCCCACCGAAATCGCGGTAAAATTTCAGCGACAACCACGTCTCACGACCGTGATATAGGTGGTTACAGTCTGTAACAGAATCTATACGACGAACCGGCAAAAGATTCGTGCACCCTGAGAACACGGAGCGACTCAAGGACGACCGCCTTCTGCATTTTTCCAGCAAGTTTTTTAGCATATTGTTGACATGCAGGGATGCTTTTCAGGCTCGCTAGCAGCATTTAGAGAAGAGATATTAATGTTAATGCTGTAAGAGTGACAGAGATGGTAATAAAGCACTCTTTGTGCCGCATGGTGCCTTGGAATGCGGGCCGTTCCCGCATGAGTTGGACAACTAGATAGTATTTGAGCTAAATGCTCGGTATGTTATGGTGGAAATCACACCGTCTTGGCATGCCAAAATGAAACTCTCCGTACCAGACTTCAATCTGGGTGATTTAAGGAAAGCAAAAGTTAGCTCACACGACATTGACTGATCTTCCACATTTCTGTGGAAGATACCGTGCATCCTCTTATCGAGGAGCCATTCGCGAAAGTATTTTTCTTGTACTTTCTTAAACCGGGCTTTCAGGAGTGAATACTCGAGATAGATAAGGATCGATGCATTTTGCTCAGTCCTAATTTTGAAGCTCAGTCTGAGTATTTCATCCGCCTCCTTCGCTGCTTTGTACAGAAACGCTTCTTCGCCCACTTCTTCGTGCTTTCTGACCATTTTAAAAAGAGGGTCTCTTCCATTTGCAACTCTATGTGCCGTAGCCAGAGTAATGCTGTTGTGAAGACATTCAAGACTCAATATTTCGCGACCACCTTGATGGCGTGAGATGTACAGTCACGGAACGGAAGACTTAAGACGAATGCTTTTGTTCATGTGCATAATCTTTCTTGTCCCCATATCAAGGGATCTGAGCTCGTTCTTCGTCCATGGAACTACTCCAAATGAATAGAGTACTACCGGGACGGCAACCATGTTCGTTGCAGATACTTTGTTTCCGCCGGCAGTTCGGAAGACCAAATCTGCCGGATGAGATGTTTGTATCTGCTTCAGAGAGTATCCTTTATAGATGTCACATCCTGAATGCGGCTCTGTAGCACGCCCAGGTATGTATAAGTCTCTCCAGTGCAAAGGTGTGGTATAGCGCTTCTATCAACGAGCTCAGGATCTTTAGGGATGGTATTAAGTTTCCCTAGCTTCAAATAAACCTTGGCGCATTTGTCTTACCCAAATTCCATTCCAATTTCCTTAGTATATCGTTCGAAAATCCCTAGAGCTAGATGTAGGTTTGCCTCACAAGTACCCGTCAGAATGGCGAAGTGCTAGAGATAGTGGCAATAATATAAGGCAAGAGAGGAGTGGGCTCATGGTGTCGCCCGGAAAGACACCTGTCTGAAAGGTGACCTTGTTAGTTGTTACACGATTTTTTCCAGATGAGATAGTAAATCTGGTTTTCCAAAGCGGCATCAATTTCTATATGCACCTAACTATTTGCGGATGAACCTTTAAGATCTTTAAGATCCAAGGGCCAGCATATGGACGAAGGAAGTCAACGCTGTCCCGCTGCTTGAGCTACGTAATACTGTTAGGTGAGGGGTCTTCCTCTTATGCTGGGATGCGATACTAACTCCCACCATACTTTGTGGGGTAGCACGGACATCAACTCAAGAGTTGATCACTCTCTGTACCGGCTGTCTTACAGACAACATCAAGAAGTGGAGAGTCTCAGATGAACCCACTCTCTCAGATCACTCATTGATAGAGTTCGTGTTGGAATCCGCTGTACCCATCGGCCCTAAATGGATCAGAAATGCAAGAAGAACGGACTGGGGTCACTTTTCCACAGAATTAAGAAGTGCGCTGTCAAGGGTGCCCAAGTGCGCCCATAAGGCAATGGAGTATGGCAAAAAAAGAAGCATTCGCATCTGCTCAGATAGCAGGGCTGCTATCATGGCACTGAATGGAACAACGAGCACGTCGCTGCTAGTATGGGAGTGGTTTGAGGCACTGAATAAGCTAGCGACAGAAAACCGAGTCACTCTGCTCTGGATCCCTGGGCACATTGGCATAAGGGGCAATGAGATATCGGACAGGCTAGCACAGCTAGTAGCAAAGGAAAATTTTACAGGACCTGAGCCAGTTGTAGGCATTTCAAGTAGATTGGTCACTGAAGATATTAACAGTTGGCTGACCGAGTCAGATCAGAATGAGTGCGATTCGGTCTCTGGCTGCAGACAGGCTAAAATACTCTTGGGCTCAATGCTAAACCCTTATCGAGCAAAAGAATTACTTAAGCTCGGAAGGAATTAAGTCAAAGTCCTAACAGAAATGATTATAGGACATGGAAACCTCCGGTATCATAGACATAAGTTAGGGCTTAAAGAAACTCCCCTCTGTCGTCTGTGCGGAAAAGATAATGAGACTTCCACTCATATTCTCTGTCACTGCCCTGCAATGCGGGGAAACGTGCAACACTCACAGGCAGTTACTTTATCAGTGAGTTTGAAATATTAGCCAACAGCGTGGCTGCGGTCCTCTCCTTATGGAGACGGCTTTGGGGCCATGCTTAAGGCTTATAAGGGGACGCAACGGGATCACCCAAGCGTCAGGGGATGTGATGGTCTTAACCCAGAATATTAATAATAATAATAATAATAATAATAACCCGTTAACCGTAGAAAGGGGGGGGG
>NC_046659.1:58433382-58433910 GCF_010883055.1 Belonocnema kinseyi
CCCCCCCCCCCCTATGGTTTACGTATATATTTCGACAGATCACACTTGAGGTAAGTTTACTATTTTTCTTTTTTTCTGTACTGCCGAGAGTAAGGTTAATGCACTTATTACTCCTTATAAGTCAAAGTATAAAAAATCATTATTTATTACATTTAAATCAAGTTAGAACGATAATAGGAGCACGAACGATAACAGGTGCATTTACCTTACGATTTCACTTTATATTATTTGAATAAGAAAAATCATAGTGCTATGTGTACATATTTAGATCAAAAAATAATTTGTCGTTACTAAATAAATGGCGTTGCATAGAACAATGTGTATAATTCTATCAAAACAAGTTATGAATTTTTGAAAAAAAAAACTATTTTTTCTGTGATTATATTTTGTTATTGTTAATTAGATCATCAATCATTTTTTTTCAAAAAACCCATATTGCGAAATTGTATTGTTAAGTAGAAGGTTCAAAGAAGAACCATGCATTTTTTTAAATTTTTAGTAACACGTTTTCGATTTTTTAAAGCATCG
>NC_046659.1:58433920-58437182 GCF_010883055.1 Belonocnema kinseyi
AGTGGTGCAAAAAAAGCTCTACTTTTAACGGGTTAAATAACATAAATTTTATAAAAATTGTGTAAAGAAATTAGTTTAAAGACGGTGCACATTTTCAAACAAAATTGTTCATTCAGGATGACATATTTTTTTATTTATTGCTATTTAAAATGTTTTAAAGTTATTTTATAGAGTTTTCAACATTAACGAAATTTCTCTGATAAAAGAATTCATTTATTCCATTGGAAAAAATAACATTCAACAAAACAATTTTTTTGATTATTTAAATTCTGGAATTTTCTGGTTCTGCTATTTTATAATTCGGTAATTTTCTGTCCGGAATATTGTTCTTCTGGAATTTTCAAATAGGGTCATATTATAAACTGTATTGAATTTTATTATTGAGGAATTTTTTATTTCCGTATTTTTATATTTCTTATATATATTATATATTTTTATAAATTTTTTGAAAGATTTGAAAATATATTAATTTAACCCATTTGTATACGCTCATGAATCATAAAACATATTTTATGGATCGGAGAGGTTTAATACTTTTGGTTCAATTCTATTATGCCTTGCAGACAGTTACGCAATTTTATTAAACATTTGCATTTATGTTTTATATAACAAGATGTTTCTTCACATTGAAATGTTTTACCTTAGAAAGAAATATAAATCTTGATCTGATAATAGAATATACAGATGACTCAAAAATGATTTTTTTTCGTTTCTATCATAGATGCTGTAAATTTGACAGTCATGCATTGTAACTACAGTAGATATTATCAAATCGAAAATACAGTGAAACCCTCTAATAGCAGAAGCAGAGCTGGCTATAATAAGTTAGTTTCCACCCACCGTCAGCCCTAAAATCGGCGCTATAAAATAGTTTCACTGTATCTTTGTTTCGAGGAAATAATTTTATCTAGATATTAAGAAGATACTTGAGTAATTAAAAAGTATGATTAACACTTTAAATACACAATTTTCTTGAAATGAATGTGCATTTATTTTTCTTAACTTGATATGCTTGAGCTTCAAAATAATCGTCAATATTTTAATCTACAGTACTGTGTTTTTGATTTAAAAACTCGAATTATTTCACTCTAAGCAAAATTTATTGGACTATTGACATAAACTATTGGATTTTTAATGCGGAATTCAAAAGCACGGGCACTTTTGATTCAAGAGTACTTTTTCATCAGTGTACACGTAATATTACCATAAATTACAAAAAAAATTTCATAAATTGAAACATTTTGCCCCAACTCCAGAGTACACAGGTAGGTAGAAAGGTAGTGTCTACAGGTATCCGAACTCAAATTTTTAATAGATTTGCTATGAAAAATAATATGCATTACTAGAAATGTAATACAACGATCGCAACTCACGTGAATGCAGCCCTCGCTTCGCTCAGGCTGCAAACGTCACACTAGTTGCAATCGCTGTGTTTCATCCCTTATAATGTAACATACTATCAATAAAATATTGTCTTATGTGTAGTAGGCTGACATATTGACTGGTAAAATTACCATAAGTAACAGAAAATGTACGTACATTTTCACAAATCGAATAGACATTTTTAAATTGAGTTTTGGACAATGTATGGTAAATATCGTATACGTCAAGGGGGAGAGGGACTTTTCTGACTATTATATGTTTTCGGATCAAGTCTTCTCCCCCTATATTCCGGGAGCCAGGTATGGTCTCGTGGCCTTTTTAATTCCGATTGAGCCACCAAGGTTTTTTTATGTATTTTGAGCTGCTGAATCCGAATGTTTTAGGTGGCTATTCGTCCGAGTGTTCAGTTTTTTTATTAACATTTTTGTAACAATTAATTGGAAAATTGAATTTTTTGACAAAAATAACGTTTTTCAGTTTCTTTAGAATATTTTGAATAAAAAGGCTTCCTAGTAATTTTTCTCCCAGATCCATTATTTGAAAGAAAAAAATTGGCAAAGTTTTAAAAAAAGTGATTTTTCCAGTTTTTGACGCTATGTCAGATATACACTATAAACTTTTTTGTTATCTGAGTCCACTATATGCTTCCTTAACATGTGTATTATTATTAAAAATTATTTCCAGTTCGTTTAAACAGATAGCTTTTGAGTGGGACGAGTTGAAAGTTCAAGGTTTTCCGAGCGCGCGTGGCTGACTGAGCGTATACCGCCACGTCACTCGCGCCTTGGCGAACTCCTCGGCCACCGTTGCTAAATGGCTAAATGGCTCGGAAAATCTTAAACTTTCAACTCGTCCCACTCAAAAGCTATTTGTTTAAAAGAATTGGAAATTTTTTTCTCACAAAGTATGGGTCTGAGAAAAAAATTAGTAGGGACCTGTTTTATTCAAAATATGCTAAAGAAACTGAAACAAAATTATTTTTGTCAAAAAATTTAATTTTTCAATTAATTGTTACAAAAATGTTAATAACAAAAAACTGATTACTCGGACGAACATCCGCACAAAAAATTCGGATTCAGCGGCTCAAAATACATAAAAAAAACCTTGGTGGCTCCATCGAAATTGAAAAGGCCACGAGACCATACCTGGCTCCCGGACTACTAGGTCCATAATGTATTATTTCTATTCTTGAGATATGAGTGGTGAAAATAAACACTCGAAGTTTCATCAATTTATCTGCAACTGTCTTCAAGTTATCTTTGTTTCCCAAAAAGTGTAATATCCACATTTCCACACACGCACACACACACACTCATATGAATCCAAACAATACTTCGAACATTGCATTAGACATCTTCGTATTAAAAAACGTTTAATTCATTGAAATCAAAATTGTTTGTAATTGTTACTATTATAAAACTTACTCAATAGGAAAGAAATTGTTTAATTATGAACGTTTTGAATTACAAATGATACAACTTCAGCTTCTTTTGAATAAAACTAACAATTTCAGGCCATATAAGAAAAAAACTGAATGCTTATCCAGAGTTCTCAAATATTAAACTTTTCATCAAAGGACTCTTGTAAGAAAAGTTTAAGTTGTTTAGATTTTGTAGGTAAAATTAGTGTAATAACCTCTAAATGTTCTTACTTCTTCACTCAACTGTGAAATTTTGACATTTTCTTGTTTGAATAGATTTGACTTCCTCAAAACCAATCAGATATGAGGATAAAGCGAAATGACAAAAGGATCTTTGATGTTTTGGACTTATTATTGTTTTCTGTATACATTTTTTTGTTTTCTGGACAAGCGTTTTTTTTAATCTAAGTTTTAAAACCACGCGGCTAGGGCTCAGCCCCCCCCCTCGCCCTACTCAAT
>NC_046659.1:58437192-58438053 GCF_010883055.1 Belonocnema kinseyi
CCCCCCGTAACCTAAAGAAACAACGTGGCTTATGGAAGGGCCCTAAATGAGAGGCTGCTGTTGTGTCGTTTTTTTAAATTGTATCTTACCTAAGATTGTTTGATTTGCATCGTTTTGAATTCAAAATCGTTCAATATCTTTTTTTCTAATTGCAAACGCTTTCAATTAATTTATTTTCAAGATTGTTTACATTATTTTTCGGAAATGAAAACATATCAAAGAAAACGCGTACTTTGCGCGCGTGCATTTACTGCTGATTTATTATAATATCGCAAGCTTGTTTGAACAACTTCGGAAAGTAAGTTCAGTCTATTGAATTAAAACTTAAAAAATGAACTTGAGAACTTGTAATTTGGGTTCCAAAGATGGCACGTAGGGACTTGACGTGCAAAGAAGTTAACAGGATATGTAGTTTAGAAGAAGGAAGTTAGTCTCTAACTCTTCTTCCGTTCTTCAAATCCCCAAGGTGCTTCGATAAATGGTCTCTTGTTTCGATCTAGAACTTTATTTCAGCCGAATCTCTAGTCTTATTTTCTTCGCCAACTACTTCACTCACACGATAATTAAATTCCTGTAGAAAAATGCAATGAGTCGTATAATTTGAACGCTGTTAATTGATCAATATTTTCTTTCAGAAGTGAAACAATTCACCAGCAATATTATATTAATTTTAAACAAATTTCAAGGTGGAACATCGTTTGTATTGTATAGCTGTCCAGCTTTTTAAATTGCAGAAATATTAATTAAAAGGTTATCATTTTTAAAACTTTTAAATACATGCTTCATCAAGTTCATGACAAATATTTTGGAATCAACTTAATTTTAATTTTTAAAAACAGATAACTGAATTCTTGATAGTCT
>NC_046659.1:58438153-58440625 GCF_010883055.1 Belonocnema kinseyi
ATTTATCAATTAAAACTCATGATATGTAAAATCTAATTAACATTTGTGAAATTTTGTTGTATTTAACCTTTATAATTTACCATACTTTAACATTATTAATTTACCGATAAATTAATTACACTTTGTAACAGAATTTCCGCTCTTAGAATCGACCTTCTATCTTTCGAAATATCTTATCACGATTTCCTTACTTTTCCGTCTATTTTCTGCTCATCTTCTTAGTGAATCAAATAGTGAAATAACTGTTTGCCATACATGCAGAAAAATGAGCCATTGCAATTCTTGTGACCCAACAATTTCTGTACTGTTGCATTTTATTATATACTTTATAGTTGTCGAAAATATTAAGAAGTAAGTTATTTTAAAATGCTGTAATATTTTTCAAATTGTCACTTAACCCCAACTGTTGATGTCGTGCTTCTAAATAAAATTTGAAATTTTCTGACAAATTTGAGCTATTTATTTTAAAATATATAAAATGCCCTGCACACACACAACATTAACTTTTTCCACGTAGTTATTGAGAGATATTTAATCAAATTAATTGTTTTTAGTTAATAAATCACCGTTAAAATTTGTAAAAACATTTAAAATTATAACTTACCATTCTCAAAATTATTAACTTGTAGTATTTCCTCTGAACCACATTCATGAGAAAGATAGTCATTTGAATTGAGTCCTCTATTTTCTTACTAATGAGCCTCTTCTTTTTTTCACAGCCCTGTTTTGCTGTCGCACTGTTTCTCTTTTGTCCATAATTCATGAACAAACTTGAAAACAATATAAAAATTGGTCCTAAAAACCAAGAAACACGGTAGATTCTCGCAATGTTTTTAAAGGATTTATAGGTTATGTTGCTATCATTGGATTATGGAAATTCGCTGCTCAACATGATCATCGCATTTTAGGTTATTCAAGGCACCATACCCGCAGTTACCGGTAAATCTGGAAAAAACCTATAATTTTGTAATTTCTTACTTGATTAATTTGTAGTTCTTTTCAAGTTAAAGTCTTTGAACATTTAATTATAAAATGCAGTTCATTAAAAGTGATGCAGAGCAGACGAGAAAAGTGAACAAAAGTCTTAAAGATCTCGAAACTGCGAGATTTCCGGCAAGATTTTCAAAATAGCATAATGCAAATATAGGAACTTCATACTTAATTAATGGAACTGACATGAATATATTATTTATTTCAATCATATATTTTTTCAGAAATTTTGAAATTTGCATAAGATCATTTGCGCTTTATATTATATATTAGGTATTATATTATTTAAAATAATTTATTATTTGTTCACAAAAGCTTAAAAAGTTATATATTTAGTATCTGTATAATGTTTTTTGCGATCATTAATTTATCATTTTCATTATTATATCTATAAGAAAGTATTGACTATACATTTATTGCGATTCGAGGTTTGTATACTTATCCATTTCTTAATGAAATCAGAAAAAGTAATTAAGTGATAAACAAAGTTCAATAACTAAATGATTGGCCATTCAACGCCCGGCCAGCTACCGTCTGAGAATGTGATCATAAGTTTTGCCCGATCAGAGGCTGATCAGCCCTCGACTGGGGTTTGCACATAAATTTTGCCTAACCAGTCTCCGACCAGCGCACGGCTAGGCTCTTGAAAAACAATCATAGTCTGGCCAGTCCCTGATCAGAAACTTTGTACAAGGGCTAACCCGGGCTATTTCCACACGGGTAATATCTTTTGTATTATTTAGAAAGCCTTTGATACATTGGTAAAAGCTTTAGAAATCTCCTTAAATATTTTGAAACCTTTTAAATTCATTTGAAATATTTTACAATCTTTGAAATCTGACAAGCACACCTTCGTGAAACCTTCTAATCCTGGTGTAATCTTTGAAATCTTGGAAATATTTGAAATATTTAGAAGTGTTCTAAAATTAAAACAATTTTTTTAATCTTTTTAAATATTTGGACATCTTTGAACTCTGATGTTCACTCCTTTGTTAAATCTTGAGAATCCTTCAAATCTTTTTAATTTGCTGTCTTTTAAATGTTTGAAATCTTTTCAATTCTTTTGAAATATTTTTAAATAGTTTTCAATATTTGAAATCTTTGTGAAGTCTTCGAAGTGCTTAAAATTTGCTGTCATCGGAAGAATTTGAGCTGTTGTGAGTAATTTCGATGAAAATTCTATTATCTGTTCTCTTAAGTCATGAAAGAAATACCCTAAAATAATTTTGAAAAAATTCAAAAAGTTTCAAAGATATTCAAAACTGACAATTTAAATCTTTTTTTCGTTCAACTTTCATGACTCCTTTAGTTTTCGAGGAATAATCAAAAACGTACGCTGAAACGATGCCCACGAGGTGAAAACCCGTGCAAACAGTAGAACAATAGACGAATATTATAATCGTATACACGAACTTCAGAGTTGAGAATGTCGGGCGCTGGGCACACCAAGCGACGGCGTATGTTCTTAATTATTTATCAAAA
>NC_046659.1:58440725-58445816 GCF_010883055.1 Belonocnema kinseyi
GTTTGAATAAAGACGAAAATAATATTTTTATCAAGTTGAAAAGGACACAGCGATATAAACAAAAGAAAAATGTCTTACGTAATATATGGACGATCCCTTAGGATTAATTTTGAAAAATATACCTTAATAGCATTAAAATCACAAAAATTATGAAAGTTTAAAGAAACTAGCTGTGAATTCAATCTCGAGTGTTCCCCCTTTGTTTTTATTTATAATTATACAATATTAAATCATAATAGAAAATTTTGGAGTAAGAGTAAGAGATATTTAGTATAAGCGAAGTCTTTTTTCTAAAATTACGAACAAAAAATTCAGTTATATCTTTTAATTTATTTGATATTGGCGATTGGCTATTAATTAATTAATGAAATTTTGTCACAAAAAACTATTATAAGTATTATTTATTCTAATACTTGATGAATTTTACTTTAACTATATTATAAACACATGTAATTATAAGTTAACTGTAATAATAAGATATTAAATTAGTTTTTTTTGTAATTAATCTTGGATGATTAAACATTATTTCATAACACTGACCAAAGAAATAAAAAATTGTATCTATGGATTATTTGCCAATTAGAATACCAAAACTAGTTATCCGAAATGTATGAAGCAATTGTAATAACTGTATTAAATTTTATTCGACATTATTACTTACCATAAATTACTATTAATTAAAGTTAATAAGGATCTAAGCTTTAAATAACGAGAGCAATGTATGGCTTAACGTCTCTATTTAATACATTTGGAAGAAAAAACCTTACAAAATAAACCTAAAGAAGTAAATTTGAGTGACAAATTTGCGCAAATAGCCTTAAAACGAAAAAAGTATGTTCGCGAAAGTCAGTGTAATCGGTTCGTTACCACAGTTATAGAACAATGGAAGAAGAGCAAAGAGGGAGAAAAAGTAGAAAATCAACCATTGCCGTGGCTCTCTCTATAGACTATAGTGTATATAGGAATGCCTTATATAAATAAAATTATGCTTTGAAATTCAAGCTTATAAATAAAATATTATTAGAATGTTGTTTAAAAATGAATATATAGTTAAGGAAACATTACTGCTATTTTAAATGATAGACAAACTAAATTTTTCCTTTTAATATATTTAAGGGTAGAAATTTACCAAAAATACAAAATTACAAAATAGTAAAAACATTTTTAAATACAATGACTAATCAGCTAAATCAAATTTTGTATGTGAAAGGGTAATTTTTCAAGCTGACAAGTGGAAGGGGGTGTTCTTTCGCATCAGATCCCTTTCCTAACTTTATGATCTTATTACAAAATTTGTCAAAATTGTTTTATTTTAAAATTTATTATCAAAGTCTTTTGTATTCATACATTCACCTGGAACTATGTCGATGTAAAAAGTTTTTAATTTAAAACAGACTTTTTAAATAATATAAAGGACCACAACTTCCTAAACCATAACTTCTGTACTCTTCAATAAAGTTTATTAATATTATAGGTCAATAGATTTGCCTTGAATCAAGGAATCTGTTTCATTCTTGCATCCATTTTGAATTATGTTAATCAACACATTTCAACTAAAAAAAACTTTTCTTCCAAATATTATGCATTACCATCGCTTCCTTACTCTTCAGTAAAATGTATTAATAATCTAGATCGATTCGTCTTGGTGTCAAGATATAAGTGGTGAAAATAACCCCTTTTAATTTCATATATGCATTAATCATCACGTTATTATGTTCAAAAAAAAAGTATGGCATCCACACACACATGCACTCGGTCATAACATTAGACATTTTTGAATTGATGAACGTTTCATTAAATGAATTTGAGAAACTTCGAAATTGTTACTATTACAAAGCTTTCTCTACGAGGAAGCAAAAACGGCTACAGTTTTCAATTTTGAATGTCCTTTAAGTTTTTTTTTATTTAAAAAAAATACTTCAGCGTTTCTCTTTTAATATCTAAAAGAACGGGTACTAAAATTTTTATTGAAATTACTAAGAATAACTGATATTCGTCAGATAATATGACAGGGCATTGTTCTAATGTAAATGTTATTAACGAAACACGTCATATAAAATTAAATAACCATTTTGATAAATGAGTTTCTCTGAACATGGCATACTACAAAAGCAGAAAGAAATTAAATTTCCTTGTAGGTCTAAACATTTTATTGTAGATCAATATCTAAGAGTAAACACTAAACTAACCGAATAGCAAATGAAGCTAATATTGATGCATTATTGGCAGTACTTGATAAAAAAACATTGGATTATAACATACTAATATATTTATTATTATTAGACTAAGTGAATTTTTAAATTACAATGTTAACAATAAATTTTATAATGGCAATAATATAAGAAATGTGTTGTTCGTTTCAAACCTTGATTATATTCTTTAATCAGACAGAAATCAGAAGGTGATTTCATATAGAACCGGATGGCTCTAACGTGGTCTTAATTAATGAGAAATTGAAAATATGTTACGAAAGTTTAATGGATGTGCGTAATAATGTTGAATTTTCACGATTTAAATGTAATTTTTCCCACATGAATGATTAATATAACATTTGTAAATTAAATATCTTGCATTATCCTTATTTTTTCCTGTAAGTAGTAATGTACTTTCTGTTCAGCCATTTAGAGCCCTCCCTTAATCAAATCCTACGGCATTGCTTACAGTAGTGACTTGTTCGACAGACTGGAAAATAAAAATATGAAAACTGTAATCATGTATGTAGTTCTGATTTTGAACAGCGAATTTTTGGAAAGAATGATAATTTTGAATTGATTAAGAGAATTTTTCAAAAGAATTACAATTTCGAGTTATACCTGGATTAAAAATAATAAGTATAATAAAGTATAGTTCTGACTTGAAACTGTTAATTTTTGAGAAAAATTATAATTTTGAATTTGATCAGGAAATTCTCCGAAGCAATTATATTCAATTCTGCTTTGGATCAGAGAATTTACAAAAGAAAATAATTATTCAATTTTACCAAAAAATTAGAATTTTGATATGAAAGAAGTATCGTTCCCGGTTCGGGATAATGAACAATTTAGAAGGAAGAAAACCATGAAATAACCGGGAATTTCAAATTATCCTTTAAAACAGAACTGCATCTCTCTAGAAGAAAATAAATTTCGAATTAAACTTAAGTTAATATTTTGAGGTTATATTTTTTTGTAGCTCCTAGCAAATAATAACGTAGAAATCATTGTCAAAAAGAACAGGACTAATGAAATTGTATTGGGTCCACAAATAACTTCAACCCCTGTTTAGTTATAAGACTGAAGCGTCAGTTCGTGATGAACAAGTTTAACTGATTATCAGATACGATTATAGTTATTTAAATCGTGAAATTGAATTGAATCAATGCTTTACTTCCAAAGACTAAAATAATCTTCACCAGTTAGGCATGCACGAAGATCAAAGTTCAAACCTATTTAACGAAAAAAGCTTTATATAGATATAACTTCAATTATACTTTAATTTAATTATTTCAATAGAAAAGCTTTTTATACGTGAAAGCTTGATTATATTCTTTAAAACACAGAATTTATTTCAATCAATGTTCTATATTTTTTGTAGCTCTTAAAAAGTTCTAAATATTATGATGATTTTAGCAATGTTATGCACTACAGGTTTGGCATAAAGCGTATCTTGAAGATTTCAAATAATGAATAAACTGAATTTTCATAAACTGATTATATTCTGCTTGCTTTCCTAATTCCCTTAAATATTCTTCTAAAATTGTGCAAAGAACAATAAATAGGTTCAAAGTTTTCGAATATTTTGCAACTTACCTTCACAGTTGTTACATATGAAAAACCAACTGTTGAGGTAAATCACCACCTTATACTATGTATCTATAATCTTAACGTAATTTTGTTTGCTTCTTATCTACTTTTATATTATTTTTGCGCAATGGTTTTTCACACAATACAATGCTTTAGAAGTTTCGTGTCCTTTTATTCTCATTAAATATTATTGTGAATAACAAAATGAAATGTTCTTCCTTTTTTTCTCACTGGTTTGGATTTAGATTCCATCCTGTAATTTCTTTCTTTATATTTTACGTGCGAAAAGTTAGAATTACATACTTCATTGTTACTTCCTTTTTAAATTAAATTATGTATAATTATAATTATGTATTTTTTGCATTTCACAGTCATAATTCAATTTTAAAGACGAGTTCTGCAACAGAACTACTATTTATTCATAAATAATTGTCGCAGCAAATTTTAATATCTCTCATCCACAATGTTAAAAATTTCTGTTGGGATTTCACAATAAAGCCAATGGAAGTTTATGAACAAAACATAATATAATTTTATAATACATAAAATTGTACGGTCACAATACAGTATTATGAAATCGCAACAAATATTTTGTAGTTTCACAACATTTATGATAATCTGCATCAGAATACATGTATTGTAAAAATCGAAAACATGTGTTGTACAATTATATTACATGTATTGTGAAATTACATTACGTTTTGGTCATTAACTTCCATTATAAATATTTATTATGAATTTGATATAATCAGTACAAATTTCTACTAATTTGAATTAATAACTGAATTCTCACGTTAATTTATTGTATTTGTACTATTGCACCTGTAATCAGTGTTTCTGATGAATTAGTAGATATCTTCTACTCCATAGCGAATTTCTCAGTTACTAAATTAAATCATTAAACATTGCTGACAGCATTTTTTATGACAAATATTAATTGTTTTCGAATTTTAAGTTTCTGATGCAGATTATGTTATTTCGCAGCATAAAAGTAAAAATCAAGACATTCAAAAAGTTACTACGGAAATACCAACTTCTGTTTTGGGTTTCAGATGAAAAATACATTTCTCCTTTCTGGAGGTGGTCTATATTGCGCAAAACCTTAGATTTAATATGAACATATATAAACTTACCTTTTGCCTCACTTTTGAGTAAATTAATGTACTTCGATATTGCACAAAATAAAAAGCATACTTTCAGCTGATACACAGAAAAACGCTGGTGTTAAATTTGTTGCAGCTCAAATTTCATTGGGCTCCCAATGATCATTTGAGAGAGCTTTCAAGTCTCAAATGTATTCCTCTGAACG
>NC_046659.1:58445916-58451611 GCF_010883055.1 Belonocnema kinseyi
TTAGGTTAGTCATGCCCGTCGACATTTAAACTAAAGCCGGGATGTATAGAAAAAGTCATGACCGTCTACATATACAATAAGGTATTTTCGCTCCAATCACTATCTCACTTCACTTCGTTGAATACTGAGGGGATAACAATTGACCAAATGCATGAGAATCGGTTAATTTTTACTCTATTTTTCTTATATCTTCGTAGAAAGTAATTTTTCTGTATAAGTGCAATTGAAAAATAGTTTTTCTTTTTTAGGGACTATTTAATGCAATAATAAAATGATAATAATTTTCATTCATGCGTGCCTTATGGCTGAGCGCTGGTTGTCTACCATTTGAAGCGCGATTCAAAATTACATTGAAAAACAATTCTTGTAATTTAAATAAATAATTATTAAATTATACACAAAAATGTATACACATTGTATAACTTTCGATTTCAGACAAGAAAAAAATTTATACCACATATATTTGATGAATAACAGTTTATTTTCATTGAATTTGAAAGACTGGCTAATATTTCTCAAAATATTTGTTAATAGACACATTTTTTGAAATACCATATGATATTTCAGCAGCTTGATATATAGAAGCTAACTGCAGAATATAATAGTGATAATATTTTAATAATTATAAAACCAAATTTCAGATTGTTTTTTTCGATTGAGACGTGACAAAACGACGCTTGGAGTAAAAAAAAAAAAGAAAACATAACTACAATGCAGTCGTGATAATTTATGTATTTATAGGTTATATAATTATATGAATTCCCAGAAAATACATACAAAATATTAAAAACTTATAAATAATTATTTTCAATCACTTTTCCAAGAAATTTCTTTTTAAATTAAATGTTTTGTAACATATAATTTGGTCTTTGGAATTCACTGAAAATAAACTGTTATTAATATAATATATGTGTTGTATTTTTTTGCCTGAAATCAAAGTTACACAATTTGTGTATATCCTTGTGGATATTTTAATAATTATTTACTTAAGTTAAAAGAATTGTTTTTTAATGTAATTTTAAATCGCGCGCCAAGTGCGGCCAATGAGCGGTCAGCCCTAACGCAAGCGCAGTAGCTCAGGGTGCCAACATTGGCATCATTTGTCCACAGTACAAAACAGAAAAATAAATCAAATCAGCCGGCAGGAAAAAGATGGGATATGAAAGCCTCAATTAGGTATTTTTTTCAATATTACAAAAATGTATACTATTATATTGTTCGCCACATTTTAAATATAGAAATATTAAAAGGTTGAAATTACTCGTCAGATCTCAATCAAATAAACGTTTTCTAAGCAAAGAATAAAACAAAGTCAAATTATAGATTCTTACGAAAAATTCAAAAGATTTTCAGTTTTTCAATATTGAAAAAAAATTCAGCTAGAATTCCAGGTTTTCATGGCCTTCAAGGTCACTAGACACTCTGATTATATGCAAAATCTGTTTTAAAAAAGGTAAATGAAATAAAACAAGTAAAATATTGTAGATAAATTCTCGTATCGAAAAAATTATCCCCTTCACGTTTGTGTGAAGGCGGATTCGCTCGAGTAAATGCAACAGCGATAACGATCCGAGAATGGTCGATGGGTCGAAATCCGGAAGGATGGAGTTAGCACATTCGCGGAACGAAGATGGTCCATCAGGGGTGTAGAAACGATCGGGGAGAAGGTCAACTGCCAGTCTAAACAGGGGATGGTCTGGAATTCAAATTGTAATTTCTGACCGCGCAACTCCGTACGAGTCATTACCTATCGTGGCTAGTTTAGATTCGTAAATGGACCACAGATTTTCATCAGTTGACCTCCCACACGACTTTCTCCATTGATTTCTCTGGACTGCTAAAGGCGAAACGATTTTCGAGGAACATGAAAAATCGTAAAATGCGTTATAACATTTTCACGTTTCCTCATTAACAATTTGTGTACTGTACAGTCCTGGGGAAAATTTCAGATAGGGATTTATTTCGAAATATGTATCCGATCCAATCTGTCAAGTCAACCTGAAACATCTTTGCAAAGCTACGCAATCAGTGCTTCAACTCCAAATTCAATCTGTGGTCCATCACAGAAAAAACTGGGGGTTCAATAAAGTTGCGGCTTAAATAAAAGTTGGTATCATTTTGAACTTGAGCTCCAATAGATAACTGTAGAGAGCCAAAAGGGTTCGTTTAGAGCGCTCTTGAAAAGAGCATGGATGCGCACTCACAAACCAAATGCTTGCAAATCATGGATGGTAAGTTAGGGATCGAATTATCTATTTTAATTCTGGTAATATTTTGTAATTACATTATATTCCTTAAGTTAGGTCCATTAGAGTTCGATTGCATGTGTGCTTTAAGGTAAACATTATTTTATTAATTAAACAAAATGTAGAGGAGGGCAAAGCGAAAAATAGGTTCTTTATAGATAGGATAAATTACAATTGGGATAATTTATAACACCAAATAAGGTATAATTTAGAGTTTATTTATCGTTTTGTGTTCTTTTTCAGCAGATGAGGTTCATTTTTTGCAACTCCTTTGGAACACTTTTCAGGCCTTCTTAATTTGTGTATCAACGCCAAATGCAATACAGCACCATCTTTCAATCTGTGCCGATCCAATAGTTCGACCGAATAAATCTGAATCTCATCCAAAAATATTTTTCAATGCACTTTTAATCCATCTGATCACCCGAAATAAAATTCTTGTTAACTAGAATCCACCTTTCAATCCTTTCCAAGCCTCGAGTTCAACGCGAGTTCAACGCAGTTCAATCAAAAACCGCCTTTTAATCAGATTTGTGTAAAGTGAAATTCGCAAAGTTACAGGGAATTATCGGATATTTTAGGCTATTTTTCTCTTGAACCTTCGAACTGATTCGAGATTTCTGGTCATTCCGAATTTTGAGTCAGGTTGGTGACCTGGCCCTTAGGATTCGGGTTTTGAAATATTTTACACAGTCCTTCTTTTAATCTTATTTAAATTCATGCAATTCCAGGCTTATCCGGGCAAACCTTTCAATCATACCCAAAAGGATCTTTCAATTATCAATCCGTGCGTCTAACTAAAGTAAGATAGCTCAAAGAATTCTGAAAATCTTTGGTAATTTGTGTTATTAAAATTTGAATAAACTGTAGATTTCTATAAAAAATAGGATTTTACAGAGCTAAGATTGTCCAGTCATTATATTTTTATTATCTTTGACAGTCACTCCCCTATGGGAAATTGATAACTGGCGCAGCACTGCGCCAACACTGGCAGCGTCGGCGCAATATCGACCGCCAGTGCTGGCGCAGTTCTGGCAGGACCTTGGGATGATGACTATTTTCGATACTGGCTTTCAGTACTGCACCAGTGCTGGCGGTCAGTACTGGCGCTGATTGAACATTTTAATTGTATCTCGGAAACCAATGAAGATTATTTACGTTTTTTTGGCTTCAATAAAAGATAATATTTTAGGCTCTGTCATATAATTTTTAGATTATTGCAAAAATCTTCCTAGGTCATACGAAAAGTTGATATATGTATATATATGTATGTATGTATTTGCTTTTTGATCTACGATTTTGCCATTTCGGAACAGTAATTGAGCTGCAATTCCCCCAGTACTGCTCGAGTACTGGTTCGCCAAGTCTTGGCTAGACGTTGGCATGGTCAATTCACCCAGTACTGCGCCAGCACTGGTCCGCCAAGATTTGGCTGGATGTTGGCAAGACCACTGGCTCAGTACTGCACCAGATGTCAGTTGCAGACATTTCCCATTGGGTTGTTCTAATTTTACATCCGCTATCAATTCTTAGCATTCTAAGGGAACCTTTTGAATGCAATCCATGGTAAATATTGGAATTTTTTTACATTTGAGTGTAGTTATAATAGGTAATTTAGAAAGCAACTGATGTTAAAAACATTTGAAAATTAAAATACGCATTAGAAGAATTTGAATATTAGATGTTTCGAATAATAGTAATTGCTTTAGAATCCACCAAAGCGTAGAAATATTTCAATATGTAAAAATACCCAAATAAAAATCTTTCAGATATGAAATAAATAAAGTTCCATATTTTTTTGGCTCAAAGCAAACGACTGCAAGCTAGGATTCTCAAGTCGCAATTTTCCAGAATCTAAATCTGCGAAATCACATCTGGCTCCCTCTAGTCGGAATCTCTGCCGTAAGTATACAAATAACCCCATTTCCGTAACTACTCCGAATGTACTTTGTAACTCTGAAGCTGAATTGATTATTCTTTCATGGTCTTATATGTGTAACATGAAAGTAAATGTTTCGGATTATTCGATATCTTAAGAAATATTTTGAGCTGGGTAAAACCTTAACAACCAGAATGTAAGAATTCAAATTTTAGATTGCAACACAACCATCTTTTTGCATTTTATTTACAGTGGAAGTAATTTATAAAACGAATAACTGATTACTGAAGGTTTTAGTACATATTTAGTAGTTAAAATTAATATTACAGATTTTTATTTGTAAAGTATTCGAATTAAAATCTGTCGGCTATAAAAGCAATGCAATTTTATAGTGTATTTTCTAATATGCCTAACTGACGGAGTCTTTTAATCTTCCTGTTGGTCAAATATTAAACATAACATCTTTAAAGCAATAAAAGAGCAACTAGCGCACCTATTTATTAATTTTCTTATGTTTAGTGATCTTAGGAACAGTCGGATTAGCAAACAAACAAAATAAGCCCAACATACCCGGCACGTGTCAAAGATTTTTCGCATAAGCACACTATTCCACTAACATACTATTCAACTAGGAATCGCACTCACTAAATTATATAATGAATCTTAATTATACACATTAGAAATGGCATGCATACATGGAGAAAAATGGATGTTTATCCTAGGAGAGCAATCTAGATGCTCAAAATTAGTATTTGCAGATATAAAAAAATACGATGCTACGGATATAAATATTTTAGGAGTTTACCTACATCTAATCATTCAAGAACGTAATTGATAACATATTTGTAAATTTAAAATTAGACTCGAATGTTCACGCATGAACGAAAAACAGATATAGGATGTGAAATATCGATCAAATCATTCGGTCAAGTTAGTTAGCTGATTAGTTAGTAGCTAGTAATTGTTATGCAATTATGGTTTCCTATGGCTTACTTTAGATTATCGTTTTTTTCTCAATTTGAAATAGTTTCTGAATTTTGGATAAATGCCATAATGGATTCACTATTTTGGATTTTGATATTTTAAATTCGGATTTGAAATCAGCCACCCAAAAGACACCATCATAGCAATTTTTAGTTAAAAAGTTTTTTTAACATTATGATACGCCATATTGAATTTTGACATTGTGTGTTCAAATTTAATATCAGCGACCCAAAAAATTCCCGTTTAGCATTTTGTAGTCAAATCGGTTTAATTTTTACAATTGTGATCCGCGATATTGGATTCACCATTTTGAGATTTCATATTTTTAATTTTGATTTGAAATCCGGCACACGAAAGTCCCTTGAATACTCTGAATAATGAAGTTAGCTTGAATTCAAATAATGTATCCCTTTAAGAAATAAAATTAGCAGCTTCCATCGTCTTTTTCTCAGAATTATCAAGATCATCGATAATTTACATCCCGGATTTGGAATCAGCAGGCGAAAATCGATCAAAAAACGTATGTAGAATATAAAATATAATATCTATACGACTATGATATTCAATAAACGAATTTTTTACAAAA
>NC_046659.1:58451711-58464598 GCF_010883055.1 Belonocnema kinseyi
GGTTGTGAGACGTGGTTATGGCTGAAATTTTACCGCGATTTCTCTGGAAGCGGGTGCAATTTTTCAGATTAGCACCCGCTCCCGGCGAAATCCTGCGGTTGTGTCGTTTTCTCCCCTTCACATGGAGACTTTTGTTTTGGATACACCATAGGGTTCTAGGCGTCAAAGGGTCCTAGGCTAAACAATGACGTATGAGTCGCCAACGATAGCTTCTCCGTCGCATATTTCAGAGCCAACCTTCGGCTACTCGTTCAGAAGATTCGAAAAATAGGTCTTCACATATATATATAACTTAAAAGAGAATAGTATTAGAACTAGACGTTGTTAATTGTGAAAAATTTCACAAGCGAGATTGAAACGCTTACTCCACATGTAGGGATTTTATTACAAATGTAGAAAACAATTTGGCCACGATTCCGGGTTTATGCTTTCAAAATAATAATTTTCTTATAGACATTTTATTCTTATTTATTAATTTTTTAGATTTACTTGGCAGTGATTATATGTATACATCAGGATGTCAAAAGTGTGTTTTTGAATTTCGTGAACGCTACCCTTTGAATTTCTTGCTTTGGGTAAAAAAATACCGTCGTAAAGATTTTTATTTTCTATTCTTTAGACGTTTCGCTAGGCCGCTTTAGAACTAAAAATGAATTTTCGTAGTTTTCACTTGGTCAAAAAAGAACAATTTGAGTTGCAAAAATTATTTTATCCCTCGGAAGTTATTATTATTATTTATTGAGAAATATGACCTAACATTTTATCAAACAACAGAAATTTTGATATATTGTGCCCAGAATCCAAACATTTGTTATTTTATTACAATTAATGGTCTAAAATGGCCCCTAAGAATTTTTTTTTCTGAAAATAATATGCACAGCATTTATTCTAGAATCGCAGGAGAATATCCTACATGAGAAATAAATTTACATTATATATACTGGGTGAGCGAAAAAAACTTTAGTTACTACATGCAACAAAATTTACAAATGTTTGTATACTTTAAGGATTCCTGTATTATTCGGCAATGGATTTTTACCTATTGTTTATGTCAATCCTTATTTTCACAGATAAAAAATGCAATGAAATCGATAAGGAAATCGATATGCAAAACTGATAAAAACGCAAAATTGCATCGTAATTGATTATAATTAAAAGTGGCTTACATATTTATCAGGTAAATTATAGTTCAAATGCATTTGAAGGTACAATAGGAATCTTTAAAGAATACAAATATTTTATTTTTTGGTGTATGTAGAAATTTAGGTTTCATTCGGTCACCCACATAAATAATTTCAAATTATTTCTCAAGGAGTACATTTTACCTATATTGTAAAATTCATGGCTGTTTTTTTACAAAAGGAAGAAAGAGAGTGGGTATCGTTAGCAAAATTTGAAACTACAAATATTTTAGGCACCCTTCTCTTCTAGGGGTTGTAAAACCTTGTAGTTGGTTAGGAAGCTAAAGCATGTCGGACATAGGGATCAAACGGACTTCGACCTGCATGTGTATGGATATGGATGAAAGGACACCTATAAACGGGTTCTCCTAGTATGCATGAATGTGGTATAATAGAAAGGTGAAACAGCCAGGCTAACACGGGCCTTCTGGATCCCTGGGTCATGGTGCCTCCCGGACCGATCTCCAGTTTTTTTAATCATCCCAGGAATGACCTGCGGTCCGCACAGCGACTAAGAAACAGCCCTCCGTTGGTATAGTGGCCTGCGAACGGGTATTCGTTGAGTGTCTATCTCAGTGTGACCAACCCCCTAAGCCATGGATGTAGAGTGCCTGTGGCACTTAAGCATCCGGGGGTTACGAAAGTGTCCTAACGGCCTCTTGGGGATACCGGGCGAATTCCCTGAATAATTAGTCTTATCCTAACATGCGAGGCTCTGTAGGGGCGGACCTTTTATTTATCTAGCTACTCGTGGGAATCAAAATGTATCACGTAAAATTAAAATTAAAAAAAAGAAGAAGAAAGTGTGGGCACGGAGGAGGGAAAGAGGTTGGGGCTTAACGGGTCTTTCGGTGGCTGAGGGATTGACGGCCACTCCGATTGAGGCTATAAAAACAGGAGCGGCCATTGGTTTCCCCACAAAAGAAGAAACGCATCGACAGTTTCCTGAAAAGAAGACTGAAGAGGCAAGCGCAGCGGACTAGTAGAGTAGCTGTGGTACCTGGCAGTCTAGCACCCGACGAACAGGGAGTCGTGGAGAGCTGGATTGATAACCGCTCAGAGGGCTCAGCACCTGACGATGGTGGTGGCAAATGCGAACTACCCAGACTCGATGCTCACTACAGAGAAGATTAAGGGTTTCAGGAAGACTACCTGGAGAGCGCTCGAAAGAGTGTCCCCAAGATCAATGGCCAAGAATCAGAAACTTCTTCTGTAGCGGAGGGGTCTTTGTATTTGTGACAGCCGACCCAGCGGCCATAAATCCAAGAAATTCAAGAAGAACGGACAGGGATCAGTTTTGAACGAAACTAAGAAGTGTACTCTCAGAGGTACCCAATTCAATTAGAGACGTAGATACCCTAAAAATGGCAGCCGAGATTTTCACGGAAGCCATCAAATCTATTTATGACAATGAGGGATGAATATAAGAGTGCAATACGTAAGGCAAATCATGAAAACTGGAATATTTTTTGCAGACATCGAGAAAAGAGCAGATGCGGCAAGACTGGATAAGCTGCATTCTTGAAATCCGGATGCTATTATCGGCACTCTGGAATTGTCCGGCGGAGGATACTCAGAGTCTGACGGGGATACCATGGCTCCACTAATCAAGGCCCATTTTCCGGGCTTTACAACGTTAGGAGAAGATGCGACGACACCTCCGAGGCAATCGATGCCGTCGGTCTCCTAGACCAGATGGCATATATCAAGTGTTCTTACAGAGGCAGGATCGGGTATACTACACCCAAGTCTTTCTGTCCCATTATCCTTACATCTTTCCCACTAAAGATCGTGAAAAGACTCGTGGACGAGAGAATATCCGCGAGACGGCCCTAAGCAGAGCAGTAAACTTAATCAAAGGGTAACTTAAGCAGAGAGGTCTCGCGATTGAAACATTTATGGATATTAAAGGAGCCTTTAACAGCACCTATAGATAGGTGATCAGGGCGGCCACGATTGCACACGGTGTGCATAATGCACTCATGGAATGGACCTGCCACGTGTTGGTCAACAGGAACCTAACTGCGACTAAGGGTGATACCACTTTGTGTGGAACCGTTGCCTCGGGATTTCCGCAGGGAGGTGTATTATCACTCCTGCTGTGGTGCTTGGTAGTAGATGAACTGCTTCATCTGCTCATGAGTTAGGGCCACGACTTTATAGGCTATGCGGACGATATACTGATTATCGCACGAAGCCAGCATCTGGATGCGCTCTTCGGAGTAAGGTAGCAAGCACTAATGATAGTAGATTCGTGGTAAAAGAAAACTGGACTATCGGTCAATACGAGTAAGCCGAACGCAATTGTGTTTATCAGAAGTTGTGAGTAGGGAACCACGAGTGCATTGAAACTGGCAGAAGAACAACTGGAAAACGAGTGCAAGAAGCTAGGAGCGCCTCTCTGGCTCTGTAGACAAGCCATAAGGAAAAGCTGGGGCTTGAAGCCGAAAAAACTTACGTGGATCTACACAGCGATCCTGAGACCAAGGCTAACCTAAGCGGGGATGGTCTGGTGGAGCAGGGTCAAACTGTCTACTGTGAAGTCTCAACTGAAAAGGATCAGGGGACTTATTCTGAAAGGCATCACTGGTGCCTTGAAGTCGACACCCACGATGGCCCTGGGAGCTTGGAGCCCCTCCATTTCACCATCAAGTCCGTGGCTGCGAAGGCGTCCTGGAGATTAAATACGGTAAACGATAGCAGTATCTCGACAGTAGTGTGGATACCAATCGACATCGCGAGGAGGCTGACACTGAGCATGCTAAGGGAAAAAGTTTCCACTTGTCGCTTCCTTTTCGACAGGAAGTATCGATTTAGCCTATCCACAAAAGAGTTTAGGATTTAACGGTGAGGCAGATCTGCCCAGTGATGGAGATAACTGGCTTACAGATGGTTCCAGGAACAAGAAGAATGCAGGAGCCGGTGTATATCGTAGAAGGAATGGAATCGGCTTCACAATTGCGATGGGGTCCTACGCCACGGTTCTACAATCTGAGATTATGGCCATGCTCCAGTGAGCCAACACGACAAAGGAGTGTGGCAATAAAAGAAATATTCGTATCTGCCTAGACATCAGGGCTGCTATAATGGCCCTGAATGGAATAGTGACAGGCTAAAACACTCTTGGGCTCAAAGCTAAACTCTCACCAAATGAAGGAATCACTCAAACTCGGGAGGAATGAAGTCAAAGTCCGAATAGAAATGTTTATAGGAAACGGAAGCCTCCTGTACCACAGCCATAATATAGGGTTTGAAGAAAGACCCCTCTGTCGTCTGTGCAAAAATGATAATGAGACGTCTACTCATATCCTTCGTCACTGCCCTGCGATTTCAGGGAAACTTGTAATATTCACAGGCAATTACTTCATCAATAAGTCTGAAATATCAGCAAAACGCATGGCTGCGGTCCTCTCCTCAAAGAGACGGCTATGTGGTCACACTTAAGGCTTATAAGGAGAAACAACGGGATCACCCAAGCGTCAGGAATTGTGACGTTCTCAACCAAAAAAATAATAAGAATTAGGCACCCAAGTATACTTACAATTTTTCATTGAAATAAAAAGTATATTTTACAAATTAATATGCTTTTCATCAATTCTAAGGGAGCTGTTAAGTACTACCACGAAGTTCCGAATTTACGTTGGGGTTTTCCGAACTTGATTTGGGTGATTATCTAAAAAAAATTAATTTGTTGATACTTTTACGTAAAATTCCTTCGGATCTGTTAAGATAAATAATTATGGATGGTTTTTGAGTCCATTGAATATTATTATGAGGTTATTAATATACCTTGTTTTTCCTAAAGGTGATTTGGGTGATTATTTTTAAAAAATTAATTTTTGAAAACGTTTACGTGAATGCTCTTCGGATCTGTTCATATAAGAAATTAGGGTTGGTCTGGATTAAAAATTCAATGAAATCGGCAAGAAAATTGATAGGCAAAACTTATTTAAAAACGCCAAATTGCACCGGAATTGATTCTAATTAAAACTCACTCAAACATTTCTAAGACAATTGATAGATTAAATGCATTTTAAGGCACAATAGGAATCTTCAAAGTATACGAATATTTGTATTTTGTGGTGTATGTAAAAATTTTAGTTTTTTTTCGGTCATCCGTACAAATATTTTAAATTTATTTCTCATGGAATATATTTCATACATATCTACAATTTTTCATTGAAATAAAAAGAATATTTTTCGAATTGATATGCTTTTCATAAATTCTTGAACATTCTGTTTTATTTATAAATGAAAAGAAATAAATACATGTCGCTAGATGACCGTTGTCTGCGACACACTCAATTGGGTAGCGATCGCTTTTATGCGCCCCTACATTTTTGTTATTTCAGATACTAACTACTAGAGAGGGACGAAAAAAATTTTAATTTGAAATGGAACTGTGTGGAATAGTAGCATATTAGGATCCTAAAAAATTATAATTAATTATTAATGTTTAGCAGACCCTTGTTAAAAAAAACTTTAAACCTACAGAAATGTAAATAAATTTTTTTGAGGCGTCTAGAACGTTTTTCATGATAAAAATAAACTAGAAAAAATGTCATTAGGGATCATTCACAAATCACGTAACGTGTTTTTCTTTTTTTTCATATCGCTGTATCACTGTTCACTTCACGGATTCTTTGAACTCATTAATTTTTTTTCTAGTGTATTTTTATGAGTAAAATTCCCTCAGATAATAGTATTTTTTTGTCATTATCTAAAAATAGATGATTAAAAAAAATCAAAATTTATGCTTGGAGAAATGAGTAGAAATGTTGTGAATACTTTAAAAAATTTTCTATGCACTTCTGTATGTTTTAAAATTATTTTTTGAAAGCTACTAGTGAAAGTACTATTTATGATAATTAAGGCCATCGAAAATGTTCCAATTTCAAAAATCGTATTGTTTAATTTTTTTTTATTTGGAAATATTTTTGTATGAGACAATTATTATATATTATCTCACCGTTTTTCATCAACATTATCTCTATCCTGGTAGAAATTTTGTAAACTGTGTAAATAATTAATTATGTAACGTCTTCTTCCTTGAAAAATAAGATAATAATTAGCAAGTTGCTGAAAGAGATAATAATAAAGAGATAATAACTGAGAAAAATGATTCACCTGTCCTAGCTAGACGCTAAGCTGAATGTCGTCTTCTAAGAAAATATAACTGTGTTACATCAATTTAAAGTTAATTTCTAGATAGAAAAATGAGGTGAAACAGCTAGATATTTAGGTAACACAGATATAAATTTAGGTGGCACAGCAATATTTTCTCAGAAGACGAAAACCAGCTAAACGTGTAGTTGATACTGATAAACCATTTTTTTAGTTGCAGGTGTCCTTTTTCGCATATTATGTCATTTTTATCGTCACAATCAAAGTTGGATCCATATTGATACTTTCGATGGGGCAAATATTCATAAAAATGTTTCGATTTTAATCAAAGTATTAACAGTTTTTTTTCATTAGTCCAGATCCTATGGACATTTTTGGGGCATTACAGATTTTTGAAAGTTTTCATTCAAAATCACTTTACGTAATGCAAAGTTTCGAAAATTTCACTGTAGCCAAACAAAAAATGAAAAACTCCTCGATCCATAAATACCCGGCTTGATCCATATTTACCCGAGTTGATGGTAATGCAAATAATTAAAATTGCTTCAGAAAATTGAGTGTGAAGTTTATTATCTTTATTGTTTAAAAAATTGATTTCAATTCAAGTATGTGTAAAGGATTTTAGTGAATTCATAAAATTGTTTACTTCCATCATACTTTTGAAGTAGACAGTGCTGACTTGAGAAATTTATAACGTTAAAGAAGTTTGTAAAGTTCTTAGGACTCCAGTTACACAACGACTTACGGGTAAGTGCATGCAGTTCAGCAAAGTTAACCTCGGGGAAGTTGAGATATGTATAATCCGCGAAGTGGTTCTTTAGTGACGCAAGTAACAATTGTATCATGCATCTGCATATTCCATAAAATTTGACTGAAAATAAATTGTATAAACTAACTCTTTGAATTTTTAGTAACAAGGTAATAATATTCATTCAATTTTGTATGATAACATTTTAGTAAACTGGTATGATTTTGATGACATTAATTTTTATTGCATTTATATTGCTTAAAGAAAAAATAATATTAAAAAACTTTAATTTCTTCTCATCAGGAACTTTAAGATTTGAACAGAAATACCTATTTAACTTTTAATCCTTTTATTTATTTCGCTTTCCTTCGAAAGTTTAGAACCCTTCATTAGACTCTTATTTAAGAACACTTCATTTACCGCAATGAACCACGTTAAACCAGAATTTGAAAATTCAAATCGCACAGGAGTTCGGAGTTAATTGCTAAGGAAAAGACCACGGAAACTTTCTGAAAACTGGGATGAATGGCAGCTAATTGTGATTAATTTCATATTGTCTGGCATTTCACGCGCATTCATCACTGTCCGCAGACCGCTCTGGAATTAAAATTTTTATATCTTTAAGTTTCATTTTCCTACAACTTAGGTTATATTTTAATTAAAACTCAATTTATGGTGAAAAATGTATTCAAACATAATTGTTTAAATAATACGTTACGGCAGTACGTTACATTCTAATATATTATCGTTTTTAAACAACGTTGAGTGTAGTGATCCACGATATCCACGTTACAATATTGCAAAATTTTTCACTTTAAAACTTATTCATAGAGGCCTCTTTTGAGGTTCCCGATTCCTGTCACCGACGTTTACCAATGCCTGGAGCAGTGAAAGGTTCGTATCTGTAATAAAATTAAATGTTGTAAACACATGTATGGTGGAGTCCAATTCAAACGGATCAAGAATTTTCGTCTTTTTATATTTATGTAAATCTGATTTATTTGGCTGTTTTGATTTTTGGCTGTAACTCGGCATATACAGTCATGTATTAGTAAAGTATTTTTTGAGTATTTTTCTAAAATTCCAAATACTTATGGAGATATGAGATTTTGAAACTTTTTGTAACTTTTACATTCTCATCATTTATGATTGAGAAAGTATTAGAATAGTCGGAAATTTGACATCACACTTTTTCAACGGATCTCCACGTTTCGAGACCCCCTGAATCCGAAAATCAGGTTTTCACGATGGCGTATGTCTGTCTGTCTGCTCGCCCGGCCATCCGTCCGTAAACACGATAACTCTTGAAAAAATTAATGAATCAAATTCGTGTTTGGCACACTATTTTTAGGTCCTAAAAGAAAGAACGAGTTTGTGAACAAGCCATTTTTGATAAAAATCCAAAAAATGAGCGCATTTTGAAAATTTTTAAGACCACTTTTTTCTGAATTTGAAAATTATATATACGGATATTTATAGTATTAAAAAGAACAAACAATTTATCCTGATGACTTTTTTCGATAAAATGAAAATTCTCAGAGTTATAGTGTTTTCAAAATTTTTTTAATTAACCGAAATTCAAAATTTGAAGCCGAACAACGCACGATACGAAAAAGTCAGGAGAAGAAAAACATTTATTTTTGACAGCTCTAAAAGCTTATCATAACAAATTTTTGGATTTTTTTAAAAAATCGAAAATTCAAATTTTGATTGCACAAAAAATAATGGAAAATAAAAAATTCCATTTTGTGGACAAACTGTGTAGGATACAAAAGAAGATGAATGAAAAAAACTGGTTTTCCCAAAAAAGATCTACAACTTCGTTAAGAATCACCTCTTGATAGGACGCCTACTTTTTGTTTTATTCGTGAAAAATAACGTTGACAAAAATAAAATAAAAAAATTGTGTGAAAAAACGACGAAAGTTACGAGATAAAAATCCAACAAAACCTGTTTCAAGCATTCCAAATGCAAAGAATAAATATCCGAGCGCGAAGCGCGAGGTGTAATTATGTTCGAGCGCGAAGCGCGAGATTCAACCGTCGCGCGCCCTAGGTGCGCTAAAATTGTCTAAAATTGTTTCTAACAGAATTGAACTTTCAACAAAATGCCCATAAAGAAAAAAAGTGTTGACTGCTCCTGTGATTTTTATCGTGGGCCTGCCAGTGGTCTACGAGAAAAAAAATCCATCTTAAGGTCCAATACGATAAAACGAAGCGTCGCAGCTAGAAACGTCCGGGAGTAGCGCATTATATGTGACTGTTCAGACACCTTAAATAATGCATTCAATGTCAGACATCGATTTATAAATTGTTGAAGGCAGGTTAAGCTATTTTATCAGCAATTTTCATTGTTTAAGAGTCTTATCAAAAATGTGAATGAGTATGTGCGACATATGAACGAATAATGTGAGTATGTTAAAATTCTTTGATTCCAGACTTTTTCGACTTTCTCAACATGAATAAAAAATGGAACCAATTTTGCACAAGTGTTTAATCCTTCGTCATTTTCCCTAACTCTGGAGTAGGCGTGCCTGCTAGAGTTACGATAGTAGTCGCGCGATGGTCATTTCGACCGAAATCAATATCATGGGAAATATTTTAACAATTCTACTCAAATAATAAAATTAATACATGAAATGCATATTTTATTGCACAAACTTAATTTTCACAATAATATTGTAGATTTTAATCACCTTTAAAAAGCGTCAAATTTTGAATTTTTGTTGAGACTTTTACGTGAAGGCCCTTTGGATCTGTTCATGTAAAAAATGAGGTGTGGCCCAAGGGGGCTGTTAAGTATTATTACGAATTTACGAATTTAACTTGGGGTTTTCTCAAGGTGATTCAGGTGATTATCTAAAAAAAATTGATTTGTTAATACTTTTATGTGAAAATCCTTCAAGTCTGTTAAGTTAAAAACTTTTGGGTGGTCTTGGGGGTGTTGAATATTATTACGAGGTTAGGAATAAACCTTGCTTTTTCTGAAGGTGATTTGGGCGACTATTTTAAATTTTCAAATTTTTTGAGACGTTTACGTGAATGCTCTTCGGATCTGTTCAGGTAGGAAATCAAGTTTGGTCTTAGGGCTTGTTGAATATTATTTAGGGTTGAGAATGTAACAAGGAGCTTTCTGAAAATGGGTTGTGGAATTATTTCAAATTTGTGAAATTTCACCCATGCTTTGCACGACACAAGTGCTTTGCATCGAACACAAAACAAGACTAACGTTAGTAGGTGCGTGACGATCGAATAGACCGATGACGTATTTGCAAAATTGTAGCAAAGGGGCAATGAGCACGAATCTCTGAACAATCGCGTAAAAATATAAATAAATGCTTTAACTGAGAAATGGTAGCCGGAAAACCATAACAGTGAATGAATTTATATTGTATTTCAAAATACAAAACTGTCGTTCCTACAAAAAAAATCGCCGATCCTCCTAACTACACCAAAATCGACTGTGAACCAGATTCATCAGAAGTAGAGTCATTTGAATTGAGTCTTCTTATTTTCTTACTGATGAAGAGCAGACGACAAAACTAAACAGAAGTCTCAAAAGTCTCGAAACTACGAGATTCCCGGCGGAGTTTTTAAAATAGCATAATGCAAATTTCGGAACTTTATACTTAAACAATAGAACTGAAATTAATATATTTATTTCAATCACATATTTTTTAAGAAATTTTAAAATTTGTATAAGTTAATTTTTAAATCACGCCAAAAAACTCGTTGTTTCGAGACTTTCGTCATTTGCTTTTTATATTATATATTAGGTATTATATTATTCCTTTGCACAAGTTTCAACAATTATAAATTTAGTATCTGTATAATGTTTCTTGCCGTCATTAATTTATGATTTTCATTATAATCTCTATTTAAAAATGTTTACTATATATTGATCATGACGATTCAAGATGTGTATACTTGTGCATTTCTTAAGGAAATCAGAAAAGGCGATTAAGTAATAAACAAAGTTTAATAGTTATATTATTGCCGGATCAGCGCCCGGGTAGCTACTGCCTGAGCATTTGATCATAAGATTTGCCTGATCAGAGCCCAGTCACCCCCGACTGGGGTTTTGACATAAATTTTGCCAGGGCCAGTCTCCGACCAGCGCACGGTTAGGCTCTTAAGAAACAGACATAGCCCGGCCAACCATTTATAAAAGTCCAATCTAGCGCTCCGTTTTGTGGACTTTTTCGAGAGCTTGTACAGAAAGGTTTCAAATTCTAATTTAAAACATATATTGAAATATGAAATGTAATTGCGCATCTTCTTTTCCTCTTCAAAGAACAGTAACAGGAGAAATAAATTGTAAACAAATTCAACCAAGTAGTTGTATTTTCAACTAAGCAGATTAATTTTGCACGAAAAAACATCAATTTTTGCATTCTAGAGGGCAACGACCCCCCCCCCCCCATTTTATTCCAAAACCGAAAAAAATCCATAATTTGAATTAAAATTTTTTTTTAACACGTTCCGGTTTTCACTTGAAATTTCCCATGTAAAATGCATGCGGAAGAATCCCTTTTTTGAGTTTTTAGAATAATTTTTTAGGGTTTGAAAAAATGTGACGGGAAAGTATGGGAGCCTGTAGAGAATTATCCAACGAAGCATTTCATCTATCACACATATGGGTTTGACACCCCTAACACACCCCTACGAGTACCTGAAAACTACCCTTAAAACCAAAAATGTTTAAATAATTTTTTTTCTCGAAAATTCGTTTTTCCCCATAAAAATTATTACTATTAGTCTAGTAGAATATTTACTAATATTAGTTAATTAATGTGTTATTATGTAAACAAATTAAATTTGTTTAAACGATTGTTTTCGAAATTTCGTTTTTTTCTTTAAAAATTATTACTATTGGTGTAGTGGAATATTTATTAACGTTAGTTCATTGATTTTCAATTTCTTGAATAAATGGAATTTCTATATATAATTTTTTATTAAAAATTATTAATATTTCTCCAGTGGAATATCTATCAACATTTTTTGATTAATTTTATTTTTTAAAATTTTGAATAAACATTATTACTTAAATATTACTGATAAATTAATTATTATTGAATTAATTATTAGTTAGTTATTATTTATAACTAATGAATATTCCACTACACCAACAGTAATAATTTTTATTTTTAAAAAAGTCGAAATGAAATTATTTAAACAAATTCTATTTGTTTAAGCAATTGAACATTTATGAACTAATATTCATCAATATTCCATTAGACCAATGGTAATAATTTTTAAAGAAAAAACGAAATATCGAAAAAAATAGTTTAAACTAATCCCATTTGTTTAAATAATAAAACATTAATTAACTAATGTTAATAAATATTCTACTAGACTAATAGTAATCATTTTTAGGGGAAGAAACGAATTTTCGAGAAAAAAATTAATTAAACAAATGTCATTCCTTTAAATAATTGAAAATTAAGTAACCAATAGTAATAAATTTATCCAGTAGACCAATATTAATAATTTTGAGTAAAAAAATACGAGAATACATTGTTCAAAAAGGTCGATTTCATAAAAAATGGACATTTTTTGTTTTAAGGGTATTTTTCAGGTACTCGTGGGGATGTGTTAGGGGTATCAAACCCATATATATGATACATGAAATTCTTCGTTGGATAATTCTCTACAGGTTCCTATACTTTCCAGTCACATTTTTTCAAACCCTAAAAAAAGATTCCAAAAATTCAAAAAAGTGATTTTTCCCCATGCATTTTACGTGGGAAACTTCAAGTCAAAACCGGCACCTGTTAAAATCGAAAAATAAAAAAATAAAAAATTAGAGAATTTCTTTTTTCGAATTTGGAATGA
>NC_046659.1:58464698-58467360 GCF_010883055.1 Belonocnema kinseyi
TGCCTGGTGAACCGGATCGTAGTATTCAGCACGTGTAGCTTCCAATGAGTTTTCAGTATTTCTAAAGTAACTTCGTCAAGTCCTGAGCACACCTAAGCGATTCTTTCGAAACTCGTAGGTTTAATGTTTATCCTTTTCTTCTCTTTCTGTACTCTGATAGACTTTCTAAGATCTGGATATATTCCTTGATCTTCACAGAAAGCTTCCGATTTTGATTTTAATTTTTGCCAAATTAAGTCTACTTTGCTTTTAAGCGCGGCTCTTCCAAAAGCATTCAACAAGTTGCATTTATTCATCCTTTTTAATATTAATATATTCCATGTTGTAAAGAAAAAACTTATAGAAGCAGTTTTGAAATGTCAAAATTTAATAAAACATTTAGGAAAAAATAAGGTTTGATAATTTTATATTTGTTATCTTAAGCGAGGAGTAAAAAGAAGTATCATGAGCCAAAATAGCTGGCATAGGCTCTCACAAGTGTCAGAGAGTATGCGAAGTAATAGGGTAATTGTTATGCTACGGCACGGTAGGTAGGATCAAAACTGCGTTCCTTCGATAAGACACGATCTGTACGGACGTACTTAACGGACTTAAGTTAAGACTATTTTACGACAAATCCTTGAAATCTGTCACCCTCAGTTTTCTCTATAATTGTAGAATTATTTAAAAAATCACCCGAATTTTGGTTTATTTCAATTTTCATATATTATTATTATTATTATTATTTCTTCACCATTAGATTAATCTAGGGTTAAAATTTTAATTAAAATATTTATTTTTGCGTGATTATAGTAATTTTTTAAACAATTAAGCCCCTATTTATAAAACAAACTAATGAATAAAACAATAGTTTAATAAAATGCGAAATACTTTTTATAATTTCAAAAAAGCTTCTTTGATTATGTGTAGGAAATAAATTCTCGAGAAATTGTTCTATTTAAGAGAGAGCACCCGACATTTGTGCTTTGATCCACGGAACATACTTCATTTTAAAAATTGTTGCTGGCCATCTGGCAGTAGAGTGCAATTTTTTATAGGAGGAATGGTCATTCCATGAAGGTTTTATCCCTCGATCAATAGCAGGTGAACGCTCATAAAGAAAGTGTAATAACATGAAAGAGGACAGTAAACGTGCAGCCACACATTACGCACCTTGCAGCAATTACGTATACGTATTACGTTCTACCAAGTAACTGGAAGTGGATATCTCCAGCAAAAAGTAATCTATTTATAGAGAAAGGTAATTCCCTTTTCACGGAAATAATTGTGAAAATGCCTCCTATTCTCTCAAAGGAAGAGAAATTCGTTGTGCCGATGCAGAAATTTGAAGAACTGGTTTGTGTAGAACCGTAATTTATTTTTATTAAAAACACAAAGGTAAGGCTTGGTAGCTTTAAGTCGACATAGACATTTAGGAATGCTGAATTTTTTTTAGAATTAAACTAATGATTTCAAGTTAATTGCCCGGGACAAGTTAGCATAAGTCTTGTTTTCTTTAATTTTTGGTTGCCAGTTTGAGCGCGCCCAGAGTAAGCGTCTATCGGATCTCAGTCTCGCGCTCACTCTTCATTTGGATCCGCTGCGCTGCAATACGCCATCTATTTTTTCAATGCGGCCAAAGAGTAAACTCTCGAAACCAAACAATTTTTCTATTTTGCATTGTTTAAATTGATAAATGGATGAAAACCATCAAGATTTATCGGAAACTCAGTGTTACATGTGTAATTTTGTCAGTTTCAGGATATAATTAAAACTTATACAATGTTCTATTTGTCAGCGGTTCACCCAATTAGGGTTCCCCATAAACTACTGACTACTTGACAAATTGTGAAGTAAACAGCTATGTTTATCAAATGCCGCACACTATAGAAAGTCATAGATGATGGCAATTTAGCTGATGCGGTCATCGGAAAAAATAATTGTATTTGTTTTTCAAGGTAAATTTTAATTATAAAAATACAAACATTTGGACTAAATGTACAAAATTATAATTGGTATGGAGCCTCTATTTACTTATTTGGTTCTGAAATCTATACACTCTAATACGCAAACTCTCTGCCCGGAAGAAAAGAGTGGAAGAAGCAGGAGCTAGTACAAGAAAGAGAAATCTGGCAACCAATCCAACGAATGAGAAGGATAGCCAGAGGCGTGCGTGCCCGTAAGTGGTTTTCATTAAACTGACTAAGGGATCCAACAACGCCACGACTAGGTTTTCAAGAATTAAAAAAGCAGGGTTAAACCTAAAAATCTCGGAGTAAAGATTAAGTAAGTCAGGGAGGGAAAAAGGGCAAGAGTTCGTATTGAATTGGGAACACTAAAGCAGAGGGCAGAACGAAACTGAGCTCTGCCATCAGGCAGACTAATTGGATAGAGGAGAACGTGCATGAGAGCGTTCGCCGCTACAAGGTTGAAGTATTGGATCTCGGCAGAACGACTAAGGAAAAAAAGGTAAGAGAATTCCTTATGAGACACTTAGCTGACTCCAGCACGGGAAATAAAAATCACACTGCCAATGAAAGCCTGAAGGCCTACGTAACAAAGAGTGAAGACACTGATCGGAACTACAAGGTATGTCTACCTGGGACGATGAGAAGCGTAATGGTTCCTATAAGCTGCAGTCCTAAAGTAAAGCGAAAGCGGTTCCAAGACTTTAGTATGGAAC
>NC_046659.1:58467460-58470139 GCF_010883055.1 Belonocnema kinseyi
GTTATTGGCCTGTAGTTCTTCGGGTCAGCTAAGTTACCTATTTTCGGCAGGAGTATTGTGCGCCCTTCCACCAACCACTCTGGAATCGGCTCTTCCGACTTCCAATATGAGGTAATAACAGCTCCTCGATAAGAGGATGCACGGTATCTTCCACAGAAATGTGAATGATCAGTCAATGTCTTGTGAGCTAACGTTTGCTTTCCTTAAATCGCCCGGATTGAAGTCTGGTACAGAGGGTTTCATTTTTGCATACCAAGACGGTGTCATTTCCACCTTAACATACCGTCGCCACATTTTGAGCCAAGACATTCCCGATGATAGCTGCAGGGCGTGCCATGCACACCCCGAGCATTTTGCTAACATACTATCTAGTTGTCCAACTCACGCGGGAACGACCTACATTCAAAGGCACAATGCGGCACTAAGAGTGCTTCATTATCATCTCTGTCACTCCTACGGCATTCACCTTAATATCGCTCCTCTAAATGCTCCTAGGGAAATTGAGTCAATTGTCGAGAATGGGAAGTGCCGCATATACTGGAACTTTATATTCTCGACAATTGTTTCTGTTGCTCACTCGAGGCCTGACATGGTTCTTCTTGACTTCGAGAAGCCAACCATGTTCGTTATCGAATTTTCGGCACCAGCTGACAAAAACATCATTGCCAAGGAGAATGAAAAGAAAGAGAGGTATCGAGACCTTATCAGGGAGTTTCAATGATTGTACCCGGAATATTCTGTTAAACTGATCGTTCTTATCATCGGCGCTCTTGGAGGTGCCAAGCTTTCACTTGCTAATGGCCTAAAAAGCATCCCTGCGTATCAACAATATGCTAGACCTTCTCAATAGGAAGAGAATGGAATAGTATATTCTGGGACAATTTCAACGTGTAACAAATAGCTTCTCACATATGGGAAACATGATATTTTGTGGAAAAAGTATAAGAAAATTAGTGATGCCGTTCAATACGAGACTGTCTCGATATCGTATCGAAAAATCTCGTTTTTTCTCGTATCGGTATCGGTTTTCGGGACTCCAGTCTTGGTTTTGCCTCGTATTGTTTTGGTATCGGAGAAATGATATATCGCTCGTATCGTGTCGGGATTTTGATACCACACAGCCAGATGGTGGCTTCTTACGATACAACAGGAGAAGGGGAATGGCGACAAATTTCAACTACCTGAGTACCAAGAAACCTTTTCTTGTAATTCAAAGTCTGAATTTTCAAATGAACAAAATATATTCTCGGCATTTATTTTATAACTGCATTATTTTCAATGTATCATATTAATATATTTTTGCACTGTTTTTAGATTAGAAAACAATGAACAAAAAATGTAATTAATTATGAATGTTAAGAACATGAAGAAAATTCTGTTTTAGATTTTTAAGCTTCAGAACTTCTAAAACTTCTACATCTCTCTTAAACCAACTCAATTTTTTTATTAATTTTGAAAAACGGTCTAAATTACAAAAACGGAAGGTGTCAGTATAGAACTGGACAACCAACAAAATAGAAATGTATCGAAACAGAGACAAAGGAGTCTGTAAAATCGAAATCATCGTTAAAAGATGAAGCAATTATCCACTTCCGAGATAAAGTATTGCTCAATTTAAGTCAAATCTGTTTTATTACAAAAATTTATCGACGTCTGATGAAGTGGATGTTGAAGTTGACAATCTCAAAGTAAGACTTACCTAAAACTGGAGCAGGCTCATCTGCAGAATGCGATAAAAATGTAATGTTTCAGTTAAAACAAATGGACAAAATTTCTCTGGAGATATGAACCGCGTGCATAGGGGTAAATGAAGGTTAATGTCAAATACTCAGCTAGTTCCGACAAAAATGACAGAGGATTTGGAGAAACAAATTTCATGGGTTTTTAAAATCAGCTGTGAATAGCGATTAGAAATGGAATTTTCAATTTGTTACAAAAATAAAAACTTATTCCCGATATATGGGTATGTTGAATGATTGTAAGAAACAAATTATTTTTTCCTGATAAAATAAAAGTTGTATATCGTAATATCGGTGATATAACAGTATTGCAGACATTTTTTTGCTAAAAATCCTCAAAAATAAGAAATTTTATATTTTTTTCTTTTGTGATTAAATAATAGTAATTTCAAAAAATATCGCTAAACTAAAATGTTATCAAAAATTGTGAATGATAATAAAATTATATTTCAAACCAATCCTTTTACCACAAGAGGAAATTAATTTGTTATTCATTTTATATACAATAAACCCATTTTTGATCAAAACGGTGTTCAATACCTTTTTTGCTGCTACTTTTAAGTGACACTTTTCTAAAAGAGTCAATTATGAGTAAGTTTCGATAGAAAGCTTTTACTGATTTTGTCCGTAGCATGTCAATTTCTTATTTTTGTTTTGATAATAAGAATATTAATAAATTTGTGATTAGATTTTTCCATATTTTTTGTAATAATTGTGCAGATTATATTAATATAAGCAAATTAAAAAACTCAAAATAAAATAAACTTGAATTTGATTAACACTAAAACACATCGTCTAATAATAAACTATTGTAGATAGTAACACATTTGTATACCAAGTGTATACATATGAAACCGGTATTGCCATCTAGCGGCCAGTAGGCACACTTGTAGGCACTGTCGGAACTTACCATTTGTGCTAATTAGCGTATTGTCATCTG
>NC_046659.1:58470239-58471316 GCF_010883055.1 Belonocnema kinseyi
CGATGGCCTGGATTGATTATCGGAAAGCTTTCGATTCGACATCCCATAGACTTATCATCTGTCTTTTGGAAATCTTAAAGGTTCATCCGCAAATAGTTGGTTCCATGGACGAAGAACGAGCTCAGATCTCTGGATAGCGGGACAAGAAAGGTTATGCACATGAACAAAAGCATGCATCTTAAGTCTTCCGTTCCGCGACGGTACATCTCACGCCGTCAAGGGGGTCGCGGAATATTGAGCCTTGAATGTCTTCACAACAGGATTATTTTGGGTACAGCACATAGAGTTGCAAATGGCAGAGACCCTCTTCTTAAAATGGTCAGGAATCACGAAGAAGTGGGCAAAGGAGCATTTCTGTACAAAGCAGCAGAGGAAGCTGCTGAAACACTCGGACTTGACTTCAGTATTAGGGGTGAGAAAAATGAATCAAATCTTATCTATCTCTAGTACTCACTCCTGAATGCCGTCCTTAAATCGCCCGGATTGAAGTCTGGTACAGAGGGTTTCATTTTTGCATACCAAGACGGTGTCATTTCCACCTTAACATACCGTCGCCAAATTTTGAGCCAAGACATTCCCGATGATAGCTGCAGGGCGTGTCATGCACACCCCGAGCATTTAGCTCACATACTATCTAGTTGTCCAACTCACGCGGGAACGACCTACATTCAAAGGCACAATGCGGCACTAAGAGTACTTTATTACCATCTCTTTAACTCCTACGGCATTCACCTTAATATCGCTCCTCTAAATGCTCCTAGAGAAATTGAGTCAATTGTCGAGAATGGGAAGTGCCGCATATACTGGAACTTTATATTCTCGACAATTGTTTCTGTTGCTCACTCGAGGCCTGACATGGTTCTTCTTGACTTCGAGAAGCGAACCATGTTCGTTATCGAATTTTCGGCACCAGCTGACAAAAACATCATTGCCAAGGAGAATGAAAAGAAAGAGAGGTATCGAGACCTTATCAGTGAGTTGCAACGATTGTACCCGGAATATTCTGTTAAACTGATCGTCCTTATCATCGGCGCTCTTGGAGGTGCCAAGCTTTCACTTGCTAATGGCCTAAAAAGC
>NC_046659.1:58471416-58475439 GCF_010883055.1 Belonocnema kinseyi
GGCGCATACTTTGAATAAAATATTTGTTATCATTCTCTTGAAATAAATGTGTTTTTTTCTTGAAAAAATACCGGTTTCATATGTATACACCTGGTATATGAGAGCAGGATAATCAGTATCACCATTTTGATTTTGATGTATAAATCCAATTTTTGTCTCCGATTTCACAGAAAACTTAAAAATATATCTAACGATTGCAGATAGATTAGAAATGTATTTAGAAAAATCTACAGAACTTTTCTTTATTTTATATAATGTTTCAAAATCTGAGGAATAATTGGTCAGTTTGACATTTCAAACTTTAAAACTTTTAGAAATTGGAAAGAAATTATTAAAGATTTGATATATTTTTGGCAACATTTTCAAGTTTGAGAATATTTTTAATCTCATTAAAAATTATGAAATTAGTACTTATCTTGTAAACTAACTCGAATTTTTCTAACAAATTATGAAAAACTTTCAAAATTACAAAAATTGCACCTATACATTTCCACAAATCTTTCACATTTTGTCGAATTATTTTTTAATCTTTTCGAATATTCTTTAACAAGTAATTATTAAAATAAAAAATTATTTCAAATTTTTCCAAGAATTTTTTAGAAAATACTTGTCTTTTCTTTTAACCTTTCAAAATTATTTAAAAGTTTTTTCAAAAATGTTAAAAAATGTACGTTTTTAATTGAAGTTTTGCTTATTTCTCTTCAAATCATAAATAATTTTGAAACATTTTTAAAACGTCGAAAAATTTATAATAGATTTTTTAATAATTCGAATTTTTCCTTTAAAAAATCTGATAAATTGAAAATTTTTCTAAAAACCTTCCACATTCTTTTTATGAAAAGTTTTTAAATGTGTTTAAATACTTTGAAATCTTTTTTGAATATTCTTGACAAATTAATTTTTTAAAAAGAAAAAGAATAAATTTAAATTTTGTTGGAAAACTTAAAAAAATTCGTTATTCTCTTGAAATCTTTTAAAACACGTGAAAGGCTTCGACATTTTTTGTTCTCTATCTTTGAAAATTTTCTTCTTGTGAAAAATCCTTAAAAGTCTTTGGAACAACTCGAATAAAAAAAAATTGGATAAAATTCAAAAATTAAAAAAATTGCCTTTATACCTTCCACATTTTTTCGACCTTCAGAGAAATCTTTTTCATTTTTTTTAATTTTCTTTGACAATTAAGTATCTATTTAAATATTTTGAATTTCTCCTAAAAATAAAAAAAAAACTGCAAAATGAAACAATACCTTGAAGTCTTTCAGATTCTTTTTGGCCCAAGTTTGCAAGTTTTTGAAATATTAAAAATGGTTGTTTTTCAGATTAAAAAAAAAATAAAATTAAATATAAAATTTGTCTAGGAAACTGAAGAAGATTCATCATTGTCTTGAAACCTTTCAAAACGCTTGAAAATCTTCTAAATTTGTTGTTGGCTATCATTTTAAAACTTCTAAATAACTGTTAAGCATCCACCAATTATAAGGTAAATAAATAAGCAAACATAAAACATAAAATAGGTTTTGTTTCAAATAGAAGTTGAGGAATATCTCTGTGCCTTTTGCTCAATAAATAAAAAGTAAGAGGACTTATTTTAATAAAAACTTTTGTTTGAATGAAACAAACTTTTATTTGTCCATCTAAACGATTTGATTTAAAAATTGAATTGAAGCAAGTTTCAGTTTGTTTGAATGAATCAAATAACTATTTCAGTGAGTGCTTTAAAATTTCTTCGGCAGTGTAAACTATAGAATAGAGGACTAGTCTAGAGCAGCGATTCCCAAACTTTTTTTGCTGTTTTCAGGGAGGGGCAGGGCCGCCACCCTACCATTTTTTTCCCTCTATTAGAACCCAAGGGGGATACTTGACTGTGGGTTATGCGGGAGGTTTCATGCTTCACGCGAGAGAATTAGAACCGGTTGAGAAAAATTAATATGTGTTATAATGTTAATAAATTCAATTTTAATTAGTTGAATCAATTTCCTAATCTGATTTTAAGCAAATGAAAAAAAAGTTGATGAAAATCGGTTAATATCTTCAATACCAGTTGACAGTTCTTGTAATTTTGCATGTACTGAGCATTTTCTCAAAATTACATCAGGCAAATGATTCGGATAATTATAATTGAATTGGGCCACGTCTTTAGGATTTTAGTTATTGAAACAGCCTTAAATCGCATGACAATGAAAGGGTTCTCAGAGCGGGGGGAGGGCTGCCGAGGAGCTGGGCCCTGGCTTGCCATCCCCCTAGGGGGCTGCCCGGCCCGGGGTGGCTTCCCCCGACCGCGGTCGGGCCGCCGACCGTCGGCACTAGTTTGGAAATCGCTGGTCTAGAGCAGCGATTCCCAAACTTTTTTGGCAGTTTTCAGGGAGAGGCAGGGCCGCCACCCTACCATTTTTTTCCCTCTACTAGAACCCAAGGGGGATACTTGACTGTCGGTCATGCGGGAGGTTTCATGTTTCACGCGAGAGAATTAGAGCCGGTTAAGAAAAATCAATATGTGTTAAAATGTTAATAAATTAAATTTTAATTAGTTGAATCAATTTCCAAATCTGATTTTAAACAAATGGAAAGAAAGTTGATGAAAATCGGTTAATATTTTCAATGTCAGTTGACAGTTCTTGTAATTTTGCATGTACTTAAAGATGTGCTTAATTTCTCCAAATGTTAACCGATTTTCAGTATTTCTTTTTTATTTTCTTAAAATTACATCAGGCAAATGATTCAGATAATTAGAATTGAATTAAGCCATGTCTTTAGGATTTTAGTTATTGAAACAGCCTTAAATCGCATGACAATAAAAGGGTCCTCATAGAGGGGAGCTGTCGAGAAGCTGGGCCCGGGCTGGCTTCTCCCCTAGGGGGCTGCCCGGCCCGGGGTGGCTTCCCCCGACCGCGGTCGGGTCGCCGACCGTCGGCACTAGTTTGGGAACTAGAGAAGTGGTCGGCAAACTTTTTGCTTTATTTTCAGGTATGGTCAGGCTCCATCCGACTTAATTTTTTCTGCTACTTTTCGGTATATTCATGTACCTTAGTGTGAGTGAGCTTACTCCAGCAAGGGTTTTTTGTCCACAGGCATGTCAAAGTAAGGAAATTTTAAAACGTTTAATTTTTTAATTAGCAATTTGAAAATAGCATTATCAGCATCTACGAATTTTTACGATTTCAATGATATATTACTTGCCTAAAAAAGTTAAAAATTTAAAGCAGTTTATAATCAAGAAACATTAGATTGACAGTCAATTTAATACTAAATACTTCTCAAATTTTGAACCTTTGTAGACAAATTACATGTCTTTGGAATCGAAACAATACGTAGGTGCCAAATATATTACTTTTAAGTCACTGATCGCAAAATTACGAATTTTTTAATCTCACATTTTTTTCCCTTTTTATAAGAAAGGACCCCTGAGGAAAGGGATGATCTGGCCAAGCACGCAGGTACTGCCCTGAGAGTAGGTCATAGGGCAGCCAGGGCAAGCTACACTGCCCAGGGCAAGAGCGTGCCGACCACTGGTCTAGAGCAGCGATTCCCAAACTTTTTATGCACTTTCTGGGGAGCGGCAGGGCCCCACCCTCAAATTTTTTCACAAGACTGGAACCCAAGTGAGACACTGGACGCTAGTCGTTCGTGCTCGGTTGCTTGCTTCGCTGACCTTTTCGTTGTTAGAGAATTAGAGCCGGTTGAGAAAAATGAAAAGTTGGTTAAATATTAATCAATAGAATTTTAGTAAGTTCCGTTAGATTTGTTAGATTATCAAATAAACGTTAAGAAATGTAGAAAAAGATCGGATAATAACTTCAAGAGTTATCGCACTTTTGTTGCATTCACAAGAATTGTAAATATTTCATTTATTAGTTCGGATATTAACCGATTCTCAAAAACTTTGTTTTCATTTTCTTTACCAGGTGTATACATATGAAACCAATATTGCCATTTAGCGGCCAGTAGGCACACTTGTAGGCACTGTCGGAACTTACCATTTGTGCTAATTGGCGTATTGTCATCTGTCAACAATATCCAATACCA
>NC_046659.1:58475539-58492218 GCF_010883055.1 Belonocnema kinseyi
GGCGCATACTTTGAATAAAATATTTGTTATCATTCTCTTGAAATAAATGTGTTTTTTTCTTGAAAAAATACCGGTTTCATATGTATACACCTGGTAAATTATATTACGAAATTGATTCAGCCAATTAAAATTTAATTGAGCTAAGTTTTTATAATTTCAGTTATTGCAAGTTCATAACAATGAAAGGGTCATTCGTGGTAGGTACACGAAAGTCGAGGAAAGTAGCCTTCTGGTCGCAGCGGGGAGCCTGCCCCGGAGCCTGCCTAGCTGCCCGGCCCGGGGCGGCATCCCCCTGCCGGCGGCAGCCTCATCGGCGGCGGCACTAGTTTGGGAATCGCTGATCTAGAGTTTAGATTTTTCGAATATGTATAATTCTGTTCCTTCAAGGTCTTCTCCCAAGGGGCTAAGATCCTCGCCGCCCACCCCGCAGCTCCGTTTTCCAGTACCTGCGGCCGACTACACGACCATCCCTACACTCTCTCTCTCTCTCCTATTGTGAACGAGGAAAATCCCATCTGGTCATTTTGTCTCGGAATTCTGATACGATACCGATACGAGACAACACTTTCGATATTTTTCCGATACGACACAAAACCGAGCGATACAAATTCGAGACTGGAAGGGGAGTATCGTATCGGTATCGTCTCAATATCGAAAAATATCGCTCGGCGGCATCACTAAAGAAGATGGCAATATTCCGTGTCTGTGAAGTGAGGATACAGTGTCAGATGCACCTTCTCTGAGATGAGCGTGCGGAAACAGGGAATTCCTGCACGCTAATCCCATAGTAGAAGAGTCTGGATCTTTATACACTTTTTTACAGTCAAGGAATATCGCCACTTTCATGCATGTGTAATTTTAAGGTTCAGCAATTTGACATTTGATTTGAAAATTTTCGGAATGAAATGTTTCAAAACATTTTAAATTCAAAGCGCTAGAAATTAAAGTTGAAACTAGTAGTAAATGATACCTGAAGATGTTTCCATTTCTTTTGTATTCATAATTTTATGGTGTTAATTTGATGAGCACTGTGCTTCCTCATTATGATTAAGTACCAAATATATTTGCCTGCTTATGGAGGAAGTCAACATATAAAAATGCAATGTAATATTATAAAAATATTATGTAAACAAAAACATTTTATGTAAATATGTTCATAGCTAGCATGCACTGAGAATAAAGACTATTTGATTCAAAGGAATATAGAACTGAATACGTCAAATCATATATTGTTTTGATCGAAGACAATTTTTCTTATTTCAAGAAATAATGTTTTCCAAATAAGAAACTTACTGTGTTATAACCAAAATTGCTTTACAGGAAAAAAATATTTGATTTGACGCATTCAGTACTGCATTTCCTTGAATCAAGTACTCTTTTTTCTCAGTGTGCTCTTCAATACAGTGTATTAATACTATAGGCCAACTCATTCACCTCAAATCAAAGTATATGTTCCATTGTTGCATCAACTTTGAATTATGTTAATGAAAATAGTTTAATTATAAAAATCGTTTTTTTCATATATGATACATAACTATAACTTCCTTAGTGTTCAATAAAATGTGTAATTATTATAGGCCAATCAATTTGTTTCAAATCAAGGAATCTTTTCTTTTCTGGCATCAACTTCAAATTATGCGGTTAAGTAAAGTTTTACTATAAAAATAAATTTTTTGACAAATAAATTACCGTAACTGCCATACACTTCAATTAAATTTATATTAATATTATAGGTCTATTTATTTTCTTGAGTGAAGGCATCTTTTATATTGATGCGTCAACTTTAAACTATGTTAATGAAAAAAGCTTTACTCTAAAAACTCAATTTTCTAAATATTATAGAGTGCTGAAAAAATTTGATAAATATTTTTAGAAATCCTTTGAATGATTTGGAGATATTGGTGTTGAAAATAAGAACTACCAATTGCATTCATTTCTCTGCAACTATTTTCATGTAATCGTTTTCACAAAAAAGTCGTATGCACATTGCACACATAGAAATCCAAAAAATTGCTTAGAACCAATTAAATAAAATTCCAAATTTTTCAATTGGCTACAATTATAAGCCTTCCTCTATAATGAAGCAAAATGAAACAATTGATCATTTTAACCGTTCAACACTTATCCATTTTAAATGAGAAGCCTTTAAGGAAGAATAAAGCTTTAGTTTTTCTAGAAAAATTGTCAATTCAGAGGATCAGTTCTTTTATTTATTAGAAACTGAGAAGTAATGACTTTTCAAAATATCACCCTCTTGAGCCTTTTGAAAATTCCAATTTAAAGAAGTTTTAACGTTGCTACAAATTACAATTTGTCGTGTTATCTCCAGATAATTTTTTTATCAAAAATGCGAATAGTAACCAAAGAACAACACAAATGAAACAAGTTTTCTTCATTTTCAACTAAGGTAACAACAAATTTTGATTTTGATTTTATTACTGAGTCTCAATTTTCTTTTTTATGGCATATAAATAATAGAATAATATTATAAATACATATTAATACCACCATTGTATTTTTTCCAAGCGCTTTCAATCTTAATATTTTATTAATTTAATTAAAAAACCGTAGATGTCAAAAATAGAATCGTATTTCTGAATGTATGAAGTTTACTCTGGCATATAGGGCGAATCCCTGCTTGAGTCCTGAAGCAGTTCGTGAGTTCTGGAATTCCAGTAATCCTGGCTGGTTATTCAATGATAGAAACGTTTTAATAATTTCAATACGACTATGGAATTTTGCGATCGTTGGAACTATTGTTGGAATTTGTAGGTTTGAAGTTATGCCAGTCGATCTGGATGTTAGGTATGTAGTAATTAACAACATCACAACCAAGCGTCCGCCGCACCATTTACGTGGATTTCATCGGAAGGAATCAGTTCTGTCAAACAGAATAAGAACGATTCGTTAATTATTGCAAATATTTCCGACCACAGCATCGCGGTTTAGAAAGTTGAGTCTGGCCGTCAGCAAAACATCTCTGTTGTTTCCGTTAGGCGACAAGGCAAAACAGAATAAACTTTTCTAAAGTCCTGCAAGTTTATTAAGTGCAGTCAGCATCTGTAGCTAAATTATTACTGAAGTTGGCTGTCTCTGTCTGCAAAAACTTGTTCGTTCTGCCAAGGCCAGAATAAGGTTATCATCTCCGAGATACCCTTTTAGAGCTTTTGCTACTATTACAAGATGGACTTCATGAAGTGAAAAAGATTTTTTAAAAAGATAAACCACCTTTTGCTAACAGCCCTGAAATCCTAGAAAATTTTTTCCATGATTCTGTTTTCAAGTTCTTTTCTAGCATGAACTTTACACAGTTTCCAGCTGAAAAAGAAGTCAAGAGCGATATTCTCTTTAAAACCGTCTCAATTTTTTGATACGAGATATTTTATAAAGTGCGTTAATGCAATTTACGTAAGTCGAAACTTTTCTCGATTTTATATCTTGCTGCGCGCTCGTGCTTGGTAAATGGGATAAGCTACTGGCGCAAGTCAAGGTTCAAAATAAAAAAGTTTCTACTATAAATAAAATTTTTTTTCAAACAAAACGTTTTGTATTTGGAAGGTTTTAAGGCCGCATTAAATCATATATTTTATCCTTTCCATTTAGCACTTTGGATTTAGCCAACATTTTCTAACTGTGAAACAGTTCACACCCAAAAGTCTTTAATTTTAAGCTTTTAGAAGATCAAAAATTTCCAAATACAACTTTTAAAATACTACTATATTCAAAAATCAATTTTTTAAATTGTCTTATTTTAGGCAGTATTTTATATTTTTCTTAATGTATCACTCGCTACTCAGACTTTGGCAGTAATTTTCGTTAACAATTAGAGTCCGTAATAAAATTACCCCCTTTTTTAGGGTCGGTAAGTTTCGAATCCCTGTCTAAGGAAAACTTTTAGGACTAAATTAGAAAGTTTTGCTGATAAATCACAAGTTATACTGTTGCAATGATCAGTGAACCAGCCTAACCAATTTTTACATTTAATGTAATAAAAAGTAGATTGTCTAGATCGTAAACTATAAATTACGCAGACGAACAAATCTTTACGATACAACATATTTTACTTTTGATTTCAGGATGTCTAGCGAAATTTCGTTTTCAAATTCCCGAATATCTTGCGATATATGAATCTCAATTTCGCACGTCATTCTTAATTAAAAAATTATTAAATGATACTGGAAAAGTTCACAAAATGACTAAATTTTTGTCAAGGTAGGTATGATTTTACCGAGAGGACCCGTTTACGATAAGCTTTAAGAAAAATATCTTGAAATGAAAAGACAAAACATCATGTTTATCAGAAAAATGAAACATTTATTACTTTTAAACGAAAACGTAAAACAATGTAAAACTAAAGTTCTAAGTTCAGATCTTGACAAAATTCAAAGAAAAATCCACACAGTTTTACCAAACCGTCTATTAAATTCTATAAAAATTTCGCTTTACAGTAAGCCCATGAATTTTTTTTAGACTCTTTCGCAGTGTAGTGCATATTGAAAGAACTTTCATTAAATAAGTTAATTGTACTATTGAATTGTATTACTATTTTATTATTCTTTGTTTCCTTTTGTTATTGTTCTAATAGTTGTAAACTCAATATTTAATATGAAATATTAACTCCTTAAATCAATTATCAATCAAAACTGTACATACAACAAGCATAACAAATTTTTTAGAAATTATTTAGAAAACCTTCCACCTTACATACGTTGTTTAAAAAAGTATAGAAATGACTAATTTAAATGCTAAAACTGTCAACAAGTTTAAATTTGAAGAAAACAAAAATTTATTAAGAACTGAAACTAATCATTTTACAACAGTGTGTTCCATTGACCGGTACACGACCGGGAATTTTCAGACCCTAAGGACCGGGAAATTCCTTTTACACGTATAATCAAATATTGTATATTCAAATATTCAAATATTGTCTTATTCTCATACATTCAATTTTTTAAACCATGTAATTTTCGATTTATTAAGGACATTTTCTCAATATTTAGCAATAATTTAGCGTTTATTTCAAAGAAGCAATTATAAATCAAATACACAAAACCAAATCATTTGAAACTGCATTATTTCAGATAGAAAGCCTTGAGCTTTTAATTTTTCAGTGCCAAGTTTAAGCTTTGAAACCTATGAATTTTAATTTTTTAATTTTATCAAATGTTTAATTTGGAGGTGAAATTTTTAAATTTTGATATACAAACAACAACTGAATAATTATTGATTCAAACGATTTGAAATTAAAATGATTTTACTTCTAATTTAGACAATGTTTAGTTTTAAACGAAATTTACAATCGTTGAATTATTAATGTTTCCAACTTAATATTGCTTTATAATTATATATTTTGCCACATATTAAAAGTCATTGATTCATTCTACAACTTAGAGCATTTGAAATGATTAGTGATGCATAACGAGCATTTAAATTTTTTTCCAAAATCTCGTTAAATTCCAGTAAAACCTCGACCACGACACTCATTGCATCGAGACGAACGATAACACAGTCCAGATGATCGTCTCGTTTCGATCGACTTTTTTATTACCAATTCTTGATCTCCATTATATTTTAGTTTCACCTAATCATATTTCAAGAAAAACTCGATGCTCTCCAAAAGTAATCGATATGCATCACTAGAAATGATAAGGGGAATTTATATTTTTTAATTAGAAGTCTTTCATCTGTGCAATTTCTAAGAGCTTTAAATTTTGTATTTTGGCGATATTTAATTTAAAATTGTTCCTAATGTTGAGTACTGGAATTTTATGCGCGTATATTATAGAGCATTTTAATTTTTAAGAATGTTAACTTTATTTTAAAAGTTAAAAATTCAAATAAATTCTACTTGAAGTGCTTTAATTTTTAGGTCAGTTTTGATTTGAATACTTTAAATGAAAAAATTGTCGGCATCAAGAATTTCAATTTTTAAATCTCGATTGCTGTGGAAGATTTGTTGTAATCCGGGTATAAAGCGGAACATGAAATGGAATTTTTTCCTTTACTGCTTCAAACCCCTGTTAAAACTCAAGAGCGTAACAATAAATTGGAAATTTACTAGAAAAAAACACTTCTTTCTCCCAAATGCCATCTTCATTAAAAACAAACTTACTGACAAAAATAGCAAACATAAGGCAGAAAAAATCAACATTAGAAATTTCTTTGAGTTGGACTTTTATGGTGTCATTAGTAACTTCACCAGAAAATAAAAGTTTCTAATATAAAATTATGACTACGGATTTTTCGGTTCTGCTCACAAATTTTATAAAAATGTCTTTATTAATCAATAAATTCAGTGCAAACTGAGAAACGATCAGATAATATTTTAACTTTTGGATATCGACATAAGTTACCGTTATGAAAATAATCGTTTTGAATTGGAGATTTTTTATACTACTTTCCTAGGTCATGCCACAAGCTGAGGTCGAGGTACAAAATTCGAGAAATTCTTGAATTATTTGTTTAAACTTTTCACGCAGTATCTTTTCTCCAAGAGGTCTAAAATACTTCTAATAAGTCTCGAATAACGAGCAATTTCATGAGCTTTCTAGCGATTTAAAAAATATATTCTCGCTCCATTTTTAAACGAGTAATCACGTTTCAAAGTGAGCAGTGATTTTTATTAGTACTTTCGCAGATTGTACGTACAATTCCCGACGGTAGTGTACACTCGTCCAAAAAGTTCCAATACTCCCTGTTGATGCATAGTACTGTTTTACCGTCGGTTTCTGATTAAAATAGAAGATTCTCATGCATTACGATTAGCTCCGTAAGGGCGGTTAAAACCAACACGCCGTATGTCATATGGACGCAACTTGCTCACACGTCGGCTAAGGATATTTATTCCAACTATTTGGTGATGTCGATTATAAATTGGGCGAACAATGCTATCGTCAACCCTTCCAATGATGCGACCATCTAATGATACTACTGCCGTAAAAGGTCGGTTCATTGCGACATATATACCATTTTCCATGAATAGAAGACCACGAGGAATTTCCAAAGTATTACGTCTTTCAAAAGCGGGAGGTCCATCTGGAGCAGGATGAACTTTGGCCTGTAAGCTTATTAGCTCTGTGAAAATAAATATAAATGGGTGAAATACATGGTAAAATATATATTTTTATTCATATATTTTGTTAATAATCCCTCTTTTTAAGTAATGTTACTATTCTAGTCTTGTTTAAACTATCTGCTAATAATTTTTACAATTCTACAGGTTTATTAACTTTCGAAACCTCTGCGCATACCCTTACTAAAGATGACATTCAAAAAATTTAAAAATAAATAAGGGTTATTCCGATTTCTGATAGAATATCACAAATTCATCTTCTTTTTATAAAGCAGATATTAAAAAGTAGTCTTTTTTCTATTTATCCTTGATTTATCACGCTGTGTACATTATAGTCATGAAGTTGAATAGTATAGTAAAATTATTTCTTAAATAAAATCTCTGTTATGCGCATGGTAAAACGGAAACTTCTATTATAACTGATATGAATTACTTTAGTGAGAATCTTAGATGAAAATTATGGAACTATTCATGTTTTATGATTATTACGTGTCAAAATTTTTCGACAATAGTGAGACTATTTTGTTATTCGGTAAGACACAAATTCTGTTCAAAATTAAATGCTGTGAATGAATATTCTATAAAGAATTTATAAATAAAATGGAACTTAGGGATTCCTGTACCATTGAAAAAAGGGCAATAAGTAATAAAATTAAAATAAAGAAACAAATGCAATTTAAAAAGTACTTAAAACTGTACATATGATATTATAGTGTTATATTTACCAATTGATTGGAGGAAAATCGCGAATATTAAGATTAGAGTACCAACAAATTTTCGCATTTTTTTGAGCTCTAGGAAAAACTAATTAATGGAGAAGTTTGTGAAAAGTAGCTAACGAACATTTCGATTTTTCACTGGAACACAACTTATTCGTCTGCTCATTCGTAATACATTTACACAAATGATTTCTTGCGCAATGGAAGATCTACATAATGCTATAAAGCATATAAAAATATTACGTTCTCAGTTATTCACACAGTTAGCGACATCATTAGTTTGCTCAATACTAGTTAAAATTAAAAAGATACGAAGCAATATATCATAAAGTGTTCTACTACATTGTTACACATAGAAAAAAATCGTCTTGAAACAAAAGTATCTACCTCTTGACTGCGTGGTTTTGAACCACGTGAATGTCTTGTTTATTGAAACGAAATTATTTGGCTGGAAGATTAGGTGATGCTTCTTGCATAAGGATAATTTTTGCTGCAAAAATATTCATTGGTAGATAACTGAAACCCTACCTTTAACCGTAAATTTAAGAGGAAATCCCATTTGTGTAAAAATATATCCTTTTGATAAAAGAGAACATTTCTCTGAGTTTTTAAGGCCCTTAAAGACTTAAAGTTTTCTTTACCTAATTCACAATGCATTCCCTGAAATTTGCCTTAAGTATAATTTATAGAAAAATTTTCACAAATGACGCTTATTTCCAATGCGTCGAGTTATAAAGGAATCGAACAACGCTGACTTTTTCTAAATTCTGGATGCATACAATCTTAGGAACACAATCCTTTTAGTTTATTTAAGTGAAAACGTTTCAAAAACTTTAAAATAATTCATTTATCCAAGCTGTCGAGATCTACATGTCAATCTAAATTTTTACTAAGTGTTCGAGCATCACAGTTCGCGCATACCACTAGCGCAAATAAATTGCTGATCGCATGACTGAAAATCATTTAAAAGGCTGCATGCCTATTAGTTGTTAATCTATTTAGGTTGGAAATAAAATTCAGTTATTCTTACAAGACAGATTTTTGTATTACTCCGTGCTTTACCAATATTTGGTTAAAAATAATGTTTTTTAATTGGAAATTCAATTACTCTACTTTTGGTTAAAGGTTGATCGTTTCTACGTGAAAAATAAATTATAATGTTGAAAATCGTGCTTGTTTAGTTCTAAATTTAATTTAATAGCAAATTTAGCTTCAGTTCTTGGTGCCAAGTTCCGAGTATCTACCCATACCGACAATAACTGAGTATGGATTGCGACAACGGTTGACGAGAATGGATATGTTGTACCTAATTTTACGATTGGTCTTGTGGCGAAATAAGTAAGCATTTTGATTTTATTATAATCGGAAGAGAATAAAAATGAATTGAAAATATTAAAATACACAGAAATTAAAATTAAATAGTAAAAAAATACCAGTGAATACATCGAAGAGAATTTCGGAATATTTGAATTTAGGGACGTTTTCACAATTCACTGCCGCGTTGAACAACATTTGACAGTTTGTTCCGGATTTTTTTTTTGTATAAACAGTTAAGAGTTGAAGTTTCAACTGAAACCCCTCAGAAAACCCATAAACTCTTAACCCTGGTGGTGTCATTATTTGTCAATTTGACCAGGTAACCAATCAGCAACTTTTTCTTTCTCTTTCATTAACTTTTACCATTTTATTCTACACTCTGGTCACGAGTAATCGATTAATAATAACAAATGAGGCTGTTACATATTTCCAATAATAATTTTTATTATAATCATTTGAAAAGACTTTACTACGTCACATTTAATCAAAGTAAATAATAATTTCTTATTTTCTAAATCTTCGTAGTCTTGATCAACATACAAGTTTAGACAATCTGTTTTTTCGTGTTTTCCTTATAAGGTACAAATTTCAGGTACATAATTTCTGACTTCAAAGTCTAGCGCGCTGGCCGTTAATTCTAACTTAGTTCCAAGGTTTCGCACATACACGGAGAAAAATGGATATTCAATACTAGATATTCAAAGTATGAGACACCATCGCCAAAGATACATAAAATGATGATTACTAATATTTTTCTCATAAATATTTATAACAATAATGCTGTAAATTATTTGTATGGAGTAAAATGGTTGATGACAGTTCGTCGAGGTACATAGTCACGTTCTGCGTCGCTTTTCTTTAATATGCACAGAAACTAAAGTTTAATCTCTATATGGCTGTCCTATAGTTAAGCATTAAATAGGTACGTAACTCTGATAGTTTCTGGAATAAATAAGAAATAATAATTTTTAAATGCAATCATTATTATATCATTTCGAAATAGTTTTCAGTAACACTTATGCAGCCGTGCATCCTTTGCAAATATTTAAAAACCTGCTCTGATGAACATTATGCATTCGAAATTTTCCGTTTCATCGTTTCTGGAATCTCATTCCAGAAACTTTCAGAGTGATTCATGTACGTTAACCTGAAATAATTTTTCTCTGTGTAAGCAATAAGAATCGTTATTTGATCTAAACATCGAAGTAAATATATAGGAATCGAATTTGTGGGCAATTTTCCTACACGATGCATTACCTAGCTAATTAATATTCTGATAATATAATATTGAGTGTGGCTTAGTTTTAGAGAAATATCTCAGACTAAAACAATATTTGTACGTTGCACAATTAAGAGAAATCGAAACGTTTTCAATTACACAATTTTTGCATACCCATAATATTTCAAGGCAAAGTCGAATATTAAGTTATCAGTTATTTATAGTATTCTATTTGCATGATATCTAGAATAAGGCGTCTAAAACTCTGTAAATGCCAACAATATTTTAAAGCTTGAATGATTAGCTTAAATAATGGGCATAGATTCGGACTAATGTAATAAAATAACTATTAATGGATACTTTTCTAGGAACTCTTTAAATCTGAATTAGTAAAACTTGATTAGCTGATACGATTCAAATTCAAATCGATCAATTATAAAGAAAAATGATACACTAAAGATTCCTATAAAATTACTAATGCGATACAGGTTATATATATTTGGAAAGTCGAAACCTGGCGAATAGAAGAGTTTAGTAAAAAATACGCGATTGTGGAGCATTTTCAACTTTAAATTGAAATATTAGCAAGGCTGGCGAATAAAAAAAGCTCTTCCATCATTATCCCTTATTTACAATGTATTGCTTATAAATGGAAAAAATTAGAAATATTGACACACTTAAACTGTTGTAACAAAACATCACTCACTTGATACACGTGAAGTAATTAAATTCACATGTCTAATATTTTAAACCGAAAACTTTACACCTGGAACACGGATTGTATGTTCCGAGCATTTTACACTCAATTCCCGAGTTTTCTGCTCGATTCCTGAGAAATTCCCGTTCGATTCCCGAGATTAAACTTTCATCCGATTTCCGGTTTTGTTTATTCGATACTTACATAAATAAAATTTTTGTTTATAGAAAAAGTATTATTTTCAAATTTATTTTATAATTTTATTTGATTTTTTGTTGTAAGCAGCAGAAGCATTTCAAATTGTAATAGGATGGAAATGCAATGTACCAAGCCGGGTGTGTTAAGTCGTGCTGGACGGTCTAACTTTCATCATAGAATATTCTAATACATTGTAATATATATATATATATATATATTTTTTTTTTAAAACGTTTTTCTATGCCTTATTCAACTGAATATAGTTTAGGTGTGTCCTTTAAATGTATTACTAAAAGATTTTGAAAAATTGAATAAACTTTGCACAATTTATTCGCGTTTCACTAGCTCTACCCCTGTATATCGCTCCCTTTCTCTTTAACGACCTTTTTCGAAGGGCATAGAAAAATATTGATTAAAATCAAAAATAGCGACTAAAAAGCGATTCATCACATTTTTTATTTCTAAACCGGTTTTTCGGGATACTTCGATCGCTTACCTGCCGAGAATCGGTTTTTTGCAATTGCTGTAACGACAGTGCCTTCTGGTGTTACTACATAAATGCGGCTATGGGGGTTCATATGAACGAGTCCACGATTGACATAGTAAATTTGGAAACCCTTAGCTACTACATATTTGCTACTTCCAAAGCGTAGATCAGCAAAGATTGGAAAATGATGAAAAGGTTTATGATTGGCAACTAACTTTCGCAGCTCTACCGGTTCGAGACCTGACTGTGAAAGAAAACGACGTCCAGATATCGTAACGAAAAAAGCTTGATAGCCCTGCCGAAGTTCAGGTGTTCGCTTAGAACTCATCCAAACTGGTATTTTATGACGTCCGATTTCCTGCATAACTCCTCGAAACGTAGATCCATCCCACATTTCTATATGAATATTGTTTGGAAGAAGGTCTGGAAATTCAGCAACTGCACCTAATTTTTTTTTTTAAATTACCTTTATAAAGTTTTTGTACGAGATATGCTGTAAGGATATAAAGCTTTCCAGAACTAAAAAAAAATTAAAATATGATATCAATACTAAATTTTATTAATCCAATAAATTCTAATAATTAAGTCAAGAGTGACAAAATATCGACCAGGAAATGGCTATTTTTCAAAATTTTCTTGTTCTCCCGCATTGCGCAAAATACTTTGTGTGACGTCATCCGACATGATTTACAAGGGAGAAATATATAGGAAAAGTTCCCTAATTGTTAAAAATAGTTTATTAACTCCGCTTTCTTTCTACAAAAGTACTTTATTTTATGATATATCATTGTCGTAATATATTTTACAAACCAATTATGATAATTTTCTAAAGATATAACCTAATTAATGACAAGTGACTTTTGTGCGAGATATTCAAATTTAAACTTTGCAGAGACTCATGTAGTATAAGTTCTTCTAAAAAAGATACCAGTTTTTTTTGTCGATGAATGAACCAGCTGGATTCGGATGCACACTAGGATGGTCCAAAAATACATGGCAAAATTTTTTACATGCTAGAGGTCAAGGATCCCACCCATTTTATTCCAAATCCGAAAACAAAATTCCCTAATTTTAATTTTTTTAATTTTTTAATTTTAACACGTGCCGGTTTTGACTTGAAGTTTCCCATGTAAAATGCATGGGGAAAAATCCCTTTTTTTAGTTTTTAGAATGATTTTTTAGGGTTTGAAAAAATGTGACGGTAAAGTGTGGGGCCTATAGAGAATTATCCAACGAAGAATTTTATCTATCAAACATATGGGTTTGACACCCCTAACACGCCCCCACGAGTACCTGAAATCTACCCTTAAAACCAAAAATGTCAATTTTTCATGAAATCGACCTTTTGAACACTCTATTCTCGTATTTTTTTACTTAAATTATTAATATTGGTGTAGTGAAATATTTCTTATCATTGGTTAATTAATGTTTAATTATTTACACACATTTTCAACTACATAATTTTAAATTCATCAAATTTGATCCACGGTAAACTAATGCTGAATTAAGATGCACGTATGCCTTTCTAGTTCAGCGACGCGGTTGTATCCCCGATGTAATATTCTTGTTCTGATTTATATAAAAATCATAAATGCATTCTTGTACATAATAAATTAAACTTTAAAATGAGTTTTAAACATCAGAACAATACGTTTGTTGATTTAAGGGTACATATCCCGACGGACTGTTTTATACCACCTTCACCGTTCCTCCCCATTACGTCTACACCAATTTACCGTTGCCAGCCATTGTCTACATATAAATTATTTTTCAAATTTCATATGATTCGCTTAAAAAATTGAAGCGAAAAACGACGTTATTATAGCTTATTTCGTTTAATTTTTTAGGACAAAATTTCAATCATGTAACTTTTCACAATATCTTCGCAGCAAATGGCGTGGCGCATGACGAATTTCTGTTGAATGACCATATAATTTCAAGAATCATTCTAGTTGCCGCAAAAGTAAAGTGGTTGTTGGATGCTGATTGAAAAAATACATCGAAATAGTGTATATTCCTATTTTTTTATAAAAAACATATAAATTAAAATTATAGCACGATTTGCTCTCAATAGTAGATTTCATGTGAGTGTAATCGATCGTAGGTTACGTCTGTTATATATTTGCTTAATTGAACTTTTCGACTTGAAATCGATTTTTATTTCGGATGAACTTGAAGATAATACCATGTTTTATTATTTGGAATCGAAAATTACTGCTGACTTATTTTGAATTAGTTTAAGCTGGAATGATCTGATTTTTGTATAAGTAATTAATATGAATGTATCGAAAAGTTAATATACACTTGTGGGTGATTCTTAACCAATTTATTTAGATTATTACATTTGATATTTAAATAAAAAGTCTTCTTTCAAGAAATTGAGGTAAAATTATTTGGACTAACTTAAAAGAACTCTCAAAATATTCATAAGCAAACCCTGCAGATTGAAACGAATCACGAGTTTATTGTATCTATGTAAAAATGTATATTTAAAATTGAAAGAAAATCTGTTTCATCATAAATAATTTCATGCAAAATAAGACCTTAGGTCTGTTATTTAAGTGTGAATCTTTTGCATGCTTATTTTTCATAAAATTATTTAGAAAAAAATTGATTTCCTTTCAATCTTAAATATAAATAATATATATTCGCCTAATCGCTATTTCATATGCTCGACATATCAATTTTGATATACATTGGTATATTAAATTTAATAATAATTTTAACAGTAGCACGAAAAACTATACTTCGAAAAATACATTTGTTATTTTAGGAATACCTTAGTCTTATTTCTTTGATCAAAGTTATTTTTAATAGTAATAAAGTACAATGATTGAAGCTCCTATGTTTGTGTTCGCTAATCACGTGTTTCTGTCTCGCAACTTTTTCGATCAGCGTGACAGTTTGTTAGCATAAGAGTACGTCAGATTGACATATTATAAAACGGTTTTTCATTGTTTGAACTCGGAGTTAGAATAGCAGGTTTTCATCAGGTTAACAATAATAATCAATGGCTGGGCAGAGGTAACTTTTGATCAACAAAAATACTCTCGAGTCCCGCGTTCAGTTCATTTTTGCAATTTTTAAAACAAAGGACAAAAAAACAGTTTTATCTGTATTTTTTTCTTGTTCATATTTTATGTGAAAAATCGGGATTTGCACCTATTTTCGTGTCTGCATCATAATCTATTAAGCCGATTGCCATCAAGCTCTAACGAGAAATCAGTAGCAACAAATGTCTGATACACATATTGCAGAAATTTTGAATATATTAAATATAAATTGTATACAAAATTATATATTGATTTAAAAATGTAGAAAATCCGTGAATGGTATCCAGCGATTGGATAGATTAGGCTGCATAGGTGAAAAGAAATGAAAATTTTCATTTTTATTTAATAGCTTTAATGAACCTACTCACCGTTTAATTTTGAAATAAAATTGAAGAATCCAAAAAAAATTGAAATTAAATAATGGTACCATTAAATTTCATTAAAGAATAAAGCAGTTGAATTGATTTAATTATGAAGATTAAACTAGGTGAGCGTACTAATCCTCATTAACAGAACTTTTTTTCAACTTTTCGATAGTTCGAACATAAGTGTTGAGTGAAGTGCATAAGAAAGAACATGGTGCAAAGTGGATTAAGTTCTTTCTTTTGAATTTTCAATGTCAAATTTGATGCTCCTAATAGATCCAGGAAAAAAGAGTGACTCGACGCTCCGCTATCAATTTATTGTTACCGTTTCGTTTCTGACTGAAAACGTGCTAAAAATTTCATCATTCATTGATATACGCTAAGTGTAGAGATGTGTGATGCGTATTTATATCGGTTTCTGAATTTACTTCAGTGCTTACAACCATACAATACATTTTTTTATTTCATATTTTTCAGTTCCCAGAAACTGGGATTTCACATATATAAATGTAGCCTAGGTAGAAGAAGGTAAATATTTATTGTTTTTTTGTTTTTTCTTACCGCGATTCCGCTGGGAGCGGGTGCACTCTCTAAAACTTAATCAGTAAAATTGCACTGATTGTCATTGAAATTCCAATGATTCAAATAATTAGAAATGGGTCACTGACAATCAGTGAAAGGTTAATGATTGATTCAGTGAATCAACCACTTTTGAAGGTTGGCAGCACATTTAATGAAAGAATCATAGTAAAAACTTAAAACCCATAAATATGATCAAATATTTAAAAAGGTGAAAAGTTCAGATGCTTTTAAATAACAAACAACCTCACATATTACTTAAATTTCAAGAATGGACTGTCATGTACAAACCCGGTAAGTGAGTACGTCCTATAAGAGTTAGAGTATACTTATCCCGCAGTTAATTGAGCAGAATAACATCCCGAAAATTAAAAAAAATTATTTCTTTAAGGAATTCTTCTTGATACTTAAGTAAAATAGTAGCAACAGCGCCTAACTTAAAAATGTAGAGGTTATGCTTCACATGATTTACTCTGGTGTTACTGTACTGATTAGTGAATGAGTCCGAAATCACGGATTAGTCAGTGAAATGTCTAACTACAATTTCAATCAGTGAATTTTGCACTGATTCATATTTAGAGAGCAGTTTTTCTTATTAGCACCCGCTCCCGGCTATATCCCGCGGTAGTCCTTATGACAAACTTTTAATTATATACGCATATGTGTGTGTGTGTGTGTTTGCCACCATATAGAAATGAACAAGAAATTTAAGCTATCTCAGACATGCTATAACCTGGCGAGATTATATTACACTCTGATTTTTAAACATCGCAGATATTTTTGATGGAATATGTATTATGCATGATTATTTTTAATTTAAAATTACCAAATTTCTTATTTTAATTTTTGCTGTATACATAGAAGGTTTATAATTCACTTTGTAGTTCAGATTTAAATGATAAAAAATTTTTAATTTAAGATTTTAACATATGCGTTTTTTTAATGCAATGGCCGGAAAATAACTCGTATATAT
>NC_046659.1:58492318-58500644 GCF_010883055.1 Belonocnema kinseyi
ATTATTGAATTATAATGTTATATTATACTTACATGTAAAACAAAGAAATCCTACGAAGGTAAACTCTGTAATACTAGTAAAAATCTTCATATTTGTAAACAGACACAGCTATAGTAAACTCAATACTGATTTGTCAAATATTTCCTGTAACAGTGGCTCGATATTTGGCTGCTATATATACTTAATTTTTTGTCCTCTATCTGATAACACAGCTGTATATAATCTTAAACATAAATAAAGTGATATGAAGAAGACTGTTGATGTTAGACTTCCAAACATTCCATAAGCGCCACATTTATTACTCAAAGACGGAAAAAATGTTTTTTTTTGTAATTAAACAATTTTTTCCAAAGTGGAAAATGTGAGCAATAATTGGTGAATGATAAAAAACTTTTTTGTAAAACAACTCGAAATGTTCCAAAATAATAACAACACTTATAATAAATACGAAAGTTCGGTAAAGTAAAAGTTAAAAATGATAATTACGAATAACTTGAAGAGAAAGTATAGGATAGTGTGATATTTTTTCTTGAGAATCACACACAAACTTGTTTTTATGATTATAGTTACACGATTAAGTCAAATCCATTTCGGCATTTCTAGCCTGGGATCAAGGAGTTCATAATTTCTTAAAATAATCAAGATTAATAGGAAATAGTTTAAGCAATTGAACGAATGGCCCCTAATATAGAATATATCACAGTAAACCCCAGGAATAAATTTTATCTTTCAAAAAGATAAAAACGTTGCATCACTTTATCTAACAAAAGATAACATTTATCTGAAAAAGATAAAGTTTATCTGACGTAAATATTTTTTTGACATAGGTTATATGTCAGACGGCTGCGTCTATTTTTATAAAAAAAATGTAATTCACAAATTTAAAAATCCTCGCGGTATTCAATTTGAATAGAATTTGAATTTGATAGAAAACTAAAGATTTGTGCAACAAAAGTAAGGGACTGAAGTGAGCTGAGTAAGAACACTCAGCCAACTTCAGCCCCTTACTTTTGTTGAACAAATCTTTAGTTTTCTATCGACCCTGATGATAGACTTCAAAAATTGCAAACAAACACAATTTGGAATAAACTAACCAAAGTGCAGACTGCGTATTCAGTAAGTGTAGGTGAGTGATTTTTGGGCCTAAGATTAGTGAAATAAAGTGAGAATATTTCAAACGGAATACCGCGAGGATTTTTAAATTTGTGAAGGACGTTTTTTTTGTAAAAATAGACGCAGCCGTTTGACATATAAACTATGTCAAAAAAATATTTACGTCAGATAAACTTTATCTTTTTTTCAGATAAATTTTATCTTTTTCAGATAAATTTTATCTTTCGTTAGATAAACTTGATGCAAGGTTTTTTATCTTTTTTGAAAGATAAATTTTATTCTTGGGGTTTACTGTGATATATTCTATACTAGGGGCCATTCGTTCAATTGCTCATACTTTTTCCTATGATTCTTGATTATTTTAAGAAATTATGAACTCCTTGATCCCAGGCTAGAAATGCCGAAATAGATTTGGCTTAATAGTGTAACTATAATCATAAAAACAAGTTTGTGTGTGATTTTAAAGAAAAAATATTACACTACCCTATACTTTTTTTTTAAAGATAAAATTTATTCCTGGGGTTTACTGTGATTGAATTAGACAATCATTCTCTAACTATTATTATGTAAACACCTAATCTTAAAAAACATAATAATAATAATAAATTCAAATTTAAATGGTATAAATTATAATGAGAAAAGTGGGAGTAGGAAGTGTCAATTTTGTTTGATTTGATCTTATTTTTTGGTTCATTTGACAGACTAAACAAAATGACCGCCAAATCTTAAAGCCGGTGTCATAACAACATAACCTAAAAATGTATCTAACCGCACGCAAGTGACATTAACCGTTAACAGGTGAAATTTTCTAATTTCAGATTTTGTTTTTTTTTAACTTTTCAAGTACACTGCACGATCAGAAACAAGAAAAAGCTTGCATATTAGCTAAACGAATCTAAAAACGTTAGCCATCTTGGTTTGACTTCATACATGATCCCGAATCAGATCATTATTGTCTCAAAAGTTGATAATTCTCTCCGGCCGATCAAAATGGTTTTGAATGCGTTATCATTTTTGTTGCACATCAAAATGATATTGATTTCGGTTTCATTTTGAAAATTTGTTTGTACTGTGTCCCTCTAGCAATCAGCCCAAGTGGCGAACAGCTTCACAGTCATCATGTGTAATAGATCACACAAAAGATAACAAGTAAAGGTCTCCGCACGAGCCCATTAGTTACCAACGGCTTTCGTTCCAGGCATCTTTTACACCGCTGACACTCTTCATCACACATTTCTTATAAACTATTTTTCTCCGCACTTCCCTGTCCTGGCATACAACTTTAGCTTCCTTTACGTCCATACGTTTTCTCTAATGCAAGCTCTTCTGTTCCTACGGCTATCTATATCCTGTCATCTAAAATTCTCATTCAAACATTCCCACAATTCTTTCCTCGGCCTGCCTCTAGGTATGATTCCATTTACTTTACCTAAATATACTTGTATTGTCCGTGGGTTTACTTTCATTCTCTCAACATGCGGCTGTTAACCGTGTGAAAAAATGCCGTGGCGCAGTCTTGAATCATGCTAAAGCGGCACTATCTAGTTTTTTTACGTGTTTCATTCAAATTTTCTGCTGTCTAGTACCTGTCTTGACGCTATCTAGGAGTTCGTTACGAATTTGAATATATAAAGACTGTCCAGATTTTAGAGAGATTCTAGACAGAATCTTGGTTTGATTTGAACAAAAATTACTGAAGTGAATGCAGAAAATAATAATTTTGGAATAGAAGAATTAGGAAATTACAAATACACAATTTCATAAATACTCCAGAAGTAATTAAATGTGCAATATTGCATATTTTAGATAATAAGCGATACTTATAATGAGTTGATTGCTACATACAGTAATTATTGAATACGGTAATTGAAATCTTAATCTTCCTAACTGTATTATTAACAGTGTGTTTTTTAAAAGAACGTTTAAAAACATTTTCATTCAATTGCAAAAAGTACGTGTCGCTTAGTTTTTTGAGTACTACAACATACATCAGGAAGAATCAAATCTGCAAGGGACACATCGAGTACCTTCTTTATGAGTTTTAAATTAAACATTTTAATACAGTGCTAATGAAAACAAACGCATTAACTTTATCAATACTTCCTAAAAACCATTTTTAATTCCCAGAAGTTTAAGAATTTTGTTTAAATTATATATATGTTCAAAACTATAAATTACATTTGATTACAAGTGAACTAATAAAGAAATTTATATTCATCTGTAAACTAAATTGTCTTTCATTCAACAAAAAATGAATTTTTGTAAATTCCAGAACCGGAAAGTGATATAATATATATTATTTATGTATGAAGTATAGTATATATATATATATATGTATAATATAAACATGTCCTCGAAAGAAACAAGGGTAAAAACGCCGCCAAATAATACATTCTTACTAGGTTAAATACAAAATTATAGTAGAAATACGACACAATCATATAAAATTCTATCTACTGTAAAACATGAGAAATTATTCAACTAAGCAAGGAGGGTAGGAAAACAAATAAAATGTCATAAGGATTTCACAATAGAATGTTGTGAAATCACTAACATTCCCCAAATACTATTAATGAGTAAAACATTTTTTCATTACTGTATTATAATGTTTCATTTATTCATGTCGCAGAAGTCAAATAACTTCAATAATGATATGAATTACAAATGAGTGTTTACAGACAATTCTTTAAAGTGCACATTTGTCGAGCCTGTCTTCATTCAATCAATATTCATTACATAACAATGTAATATAAATTCAATTTAAGGACAGGTGTAAACTATTATATTTATTAAATAAACAATGAAGAACTTTCTTATTCAAATTTAAAAATGACGTAAACAACATTACATATGTTTCTACTCATTAAAATGAGAATTAATACTAATTAATTATACTACATAACAACATGCTGTGTATTATATTACGGAATTTTATGTCAGACTAATTGATTTCCAAACCCTACAGTGCTGGTATGTATTTAATGTAATATAATGTAATGTAAATTACTTTATTCTTGCAGTATATAGTTTTTTAATTATATTATTCATTGAGATCAATTGCTATTAAAAATAGCTCATTAAAGGTTAAGCATAAAGGTTAAGCTCATTAAAATGAGCTTAACCTTTCTCTCAGTTAAAAATTACTTTCAAATTTAATTCAAATAGGTTGTTTATAATTATCTATTTTTCTCACGTTGAGAATAAAAATGGCATGTTATATTCCGAGTAGGGCATAACATTTTGCACACATTTTACTTGTTAATATTGTGTTTTTATATTTCTTATAAAAACAACTTTAAAGTAAAAATAAAGTTAATAATTGCATTACTTAAAAATGGAACGCAATTAAAAAAATTATTTTCAATTACTTGTAATTAACAAATTCTAAAGTCTTAGTGAATTAAACTTTGAGTTACAATCATTATTATTCTATTATTCATCTGAATGATTATTTGTCAATATGGGATGTATTTTAATTATTATTAAAATATAAGAAACTTAATTCTAATTAGGTATCAGTTAACATTATACAGACTTATGCAATTGCGCATTAAATTACAGTTTCATAATTTATAAACTGTGTATTGATTAAAACCCTGGCAGACCGAAGGAACCAAATGGAGCCTCTACAAAGTATCCGTAAAGACCCCATTCGGTTCCTTTTTAAAAGACTCGAAAAAACAGAAAAATCAACTTTCAAATTGTTGAAATTCGGATTCTACGTTAAAATTCCCTATAGAAGGTAACGGAATAATCGCAATTTTTTTTTGCAATGGTGACAACTTAAAAAAATTATAAGACGTATAATGCCTGTTGAATGCTACTTCAAACGCATCATTTGTAAGTAGCAGTCAACAGGTGTTATACGTCTGATATTTTCTTAAACTTTTTACCGCTGCAAAAAAAACTACTATGATTATTCCGTGACCTTCTATAGGAAATTTTAACGTAGAATCCGAATTTCAACAATTTAAAAGTTGAGTTTGCTGTTTTTTTCATTTTCTCAAAAGGGAACCGAATGGGGACCCAATGGGGTCTTTACGAGTACTTTGCAGAGGCTACATTCGGTTCCTTCGGTCCGCCAGAGAATGAAACGCATATTATGTAACATTTAATTTCAATTTGAACTATAAATATACTTATAGTTTAAATTGAAATTAAATGTTACATAATATGCGTTGCATTTTAATCAATAATTAAAAAATAATTTTAAATTGCAATTATGCTGTGAATGTGGTAACTGCATCTTTTGGCGCAAACGAATAGAAGAGAGAGGGAGAGGGAGCAAACAATAAAGTGGCTGTATTGAGTGCTGTGATAGCGAACTGTGAATTAACGGTTACATACAGAAGCATTACGCCTTATGGAAAAATGTTTCATTTTTTATATGGTCATAAGAAATGAAAACTTGAACCTATTTATCTGTAGAAGCTACACGAAATGAATTTGAAATATAATAAGATTTCAGTTTTATGAATGTAGGCATTTTTAAATTGTTTTAAATTTAAAATGTGCGCTGATGAAGGGTGTTGGATGCTGTGTTGTATATTCTGAGTGAAATTTCGGATACTGGGAACATGGTTATGGATAGTTAAAAATGTCCTAAACTACTTTGTATAGTTTTATCGAGAAATGGCTTACCCGTTACGACACTTACGAAAAGTGAACATTGGAATGAGCAAATGTAGACGCAGCAACTTCGGGTGAAAGAAAACCTGAATCTTGAAACTGGAGTTTTTTCTGAAACTCATATAAAGTCCAGATGTTCACAACAACATTGCAACCATATAAGTTACATAAGTTATTATTACACTCGACTCCCGATATAAGAACCCCCGGTTTTCGATATTCCTAGAAATGATGGCCTCTGTATTTTGACGATGAGAGGAGCTTATTTGCTAAGTCGAATGTTACAAATAGAATTAAGGGCGCATTTTCAGTGCATCAGTTGCATCCGGTTGCGTCATACGCCCAAATCCAACGAAAATTGTTCACGCAGTCCTACCTATTTACTTTTGGATTCTCTCGATTTAGGATCAAGGTCACTGCAAGCTCTGTCCGAAACTGCTCTTATATCGGGAGTTGAGTGTATAAGCTTATCAACGCGAACCTTAATTATTTATATGTCATTAACTGTTTTCAAACAAAAATTATGTTTATCGCACCATTAACAATTATTTTGTGAAGATCAAAAGTGGGAATACGTAAAAGTTTTCTCTCAGGATAAGATGTAAGGAAGGCATTAATTTTTTCATGAAAACGTTTGAAATTGTATATTTTGACTTAAAAACATTGAAAGACCAATGGTTTAGAAATACGAAATTTATAAATACATACATGGTTTCAAATTTTAACATTTAAAATTTAGTGAATCGCATCAATTATTATGAATACATATAAAACTTAACCTTTTTTATATTTCAAATTCATGAAGTTAAAAAAAATGTTATTCTGTTTACATGGGAAGATCTTTTTTGATAATCGAAATACAACATGAATAAATGCAGTATATTTGTTCGAATCTTCGAGGTCTATCAATTGACCTATTTTTCAATCTTTCATGACCAACTAGTCTAGACTTGCGAAGTTAAAAAAATGATTACCTTTATATGAGAAAAACTTTCTTGATATTCCAAAATCAACAATACTATATACAGTGTATTTGTTTGCATCGTTGAGACGCATCGATTGACGTATTTTTTAACCTTTTATAAGCCGCTAGTTCAGATTGACGGCGTTTAAAAGAAGTCTGTGTATTCTGTTTGTATGAGAAATACTTTGTTCAAATTAGGAGTACTAAAGTACTACATGTGACGGCAAGTGACATCTCACGTGTTCCTGACACGTCGATGAATGACCTATTGACAGCTGCTCCATGACCTCGTATGATCTAGCAATACTGATTTACAAATTTAAGAAATAAATTTGTTATCTTGTTGATATGAAGAAAACTGACCTACCATAAATTACTAATATGGTTTTAAATTTCTTAAACGAAATTATATTATGTATAATTATATATAACGTTGAAATCGAACATATTTTAAATTATGATATTCCAAGTAATTGGCTAGATCTTCATTCTAAAAATTAGGGGTTTCCCGTTTGCCGAGTCCAGCAGCCACTGTCAAATAGCCCACTTTTTAAGAGTTACCATTTCAACGTGAAAATGTTTAAAAGTCGACATTTTAATATTTTTCTATAGATTGATGATTTTGACAGGATAAAAACAAGTAATTTACGTGTTTATTTCCTACCACCATTATCAATTTATACTACCCTGGTTAACACGTGACATCTTCGTCAATTTTTTTATGAAGCTGACAAATTCATTGCCTTCATAAACATGGCCTAAAAGGGCAGAATTTCGTTACATGATTTTCCCAGCATTTAATTTATAATGGCGATGAAATTCTCATTCTTGATAAGAGTTGATAACAGTCGAAAATCATCTTGCTTCCGTTCCGGACACAAGTCTTCTATTCCTGTCAGATTCTTCTATAACCCGATTTATTTTGTCTCAGCTCTAATATAGTATATAATTCTATCTTTAAGAATGTACATTTAATTCTTAAAGTGTGCAATTATTAAGATAAAAATATACATTCAATATGTAAGTTATCTCTTTGGTCATCTCTGTTCTTCTGATATGAAAAGCATTCTAAGAATATAAAGCTCTTCTCTAATTTGGAATATTTTTTTGTGTTTGTCATGGTGCGGCGTCCTTGAAATTTACAAAGCACAACGTATTCATACTAGTGGCAGTCTGTGAAATATTTATTCTTTCATTTTTTAATTTTTTGTCTCTCGCACATTTGACAAACAAATTATTGGTGCCTTTTTTAAAAATAGTCAGAATTGGATCTGGACGTAGTTATAGTCCACAAGAAATGCCAATTTGATCGATATAATATTTATAAAAAGTACTGACCTTGTGCGGTCCTCCCTCATCATCCCTTCTCTTTAGTTGGGCCTAATGCCCCTTATTTTTCGACCGATGGACTATGTATCTAACGCAAAATATTACACTTCTAGTGGAAATAAAATTTGCCGTATTATTAATTTTCAAAGGATCAGTCAATAAACTCAAAATCAAAGGTAGGTAAATCTAGGTTAAGTACGAGGGTGGATTGATAAGTTTCCGGCCTGACCAAGAGATGGCGCCACTAGGCCTACCTTGAGGTGGCGTTCTATAGTACCATCCTTAGATAGC
>NC_046659.1:58500744-58519176 GCF_010883055.1 Belonocnema kinseyi
CCTTGGAGGAGATTATGTTGAGAAATAAAAAAAAAAATTCTTAAAAACGTTGTTTTTCTTGGTCAGGCCGGAAACTTATCAATCCACCCTCGTATATAATTATAATCAAAAGAAAACGGCAGTTACAGTAATAACCAAAATCTAAGAAACAGGATATAAATAAAAGGTGAAATATTTAAAATTAGACAAAGGTGTGTGAAAGAGATAAATATTCGACTTTTAAATCAAATGAGTGTTGTCTATTTAAAAATAATATAGTTAGGCTTGGATCTGGACGTAGGTGTAGTCAATAATTAATACCAACTTAGTTAAAACAATATTTAATCAAACAAAACGATTATACAATATTAGAAGTTGTCGATAAGGCTCTCTTACGGTGGGCCTTATACCCTCTGCGACCTATCGATCTATCGACTATCTATATAACCTAGATATATTTACAGTGAAAATAAAAATTGCCACATAAGAATAATTATGAGGGAAAGATGATTATTTATAAAGATATATTAAAAGTGCTTATATGGAGGAAGTATGTGGGTTTATATTTATCAAAGCCTAATAGAGAGGCTAAGTATAAATTAGAAAGTTATAGAGATGCGTCGCTAAAATGTTTGGGAGCTTTCTGTAGTTAATGGTCATTGTAAAGGTAACGCAAAATCCAGGCGCATGAATTATTTAAAACTTTTAGCTGAATATTTTGGAATAACAGATTCGCGTAAAATTTTAGAGATTGTCCAACTTTATTACATATTAACAACACCACCGCTGTTTCTGATGTTAACCGAATGGGTGGTGTTTCATTGAAGAATTTAAAGAAATATGGAAATGTTTCAAATATCAAAATATATCTCGATTTTTGCATCATATATCGCTTTAGAAGGAAGCATAGAAGCAGACTCAGAATCTAGATTCTGAGACAGAAGTATCTGAGAAAGTGTTTAAAAAAATATATAAAAAGTTAAGAAACCCAGATATCGATCTGTTAGTGATTATAGTAAATGCTAAACGTGAAAAGTTTGTTTCTTGTAAAAGGGATCCAGAATCAATAATTGTCGATACATTTAATATTTCGTTAAGATTTTATTATTTGTATGAGTTTCCTCCCTGTTCTGTATATTATTTTAAAACCCCTGCAATAAATAAAATCCGTAAAAGGATACGGTATATCATCGCGGTACGAGAATTTCCTGCGCAGTCTTGGTGTTCTCTATTTTCTGCATTCTTAGTTTTAGATGACTTATGATTTAAAGTTATAGACAGTATTTATTATTCCAACAGAGATCATGACATTTTTTGAGATAAGGTTATTGTGGCCGTCGGAATCTTATCTGGGAATTGTTTAAATTACTGCTACTGATCGGCCATATATCTATTCTTCAAATCAAACAATACTCAAGATCAACAAATGATGAAATTTTTAAAAATTATTTCTACATTCGGACGTCACGGAAAAAATTTGACTGTCTCACAGAATGTTTTGCTTGAATTATGAAAAGCGATTCTATGTGAAGATATAATAAAAAACAATAAAATCTCCTTGACAACGAATTTGGAAAAGTTACATTCTGAAGATGTGCGAAATTGATGTGTTATCAAAACTATCTTCTGACACATTGTTAACTGCAATCTAAATTACTGCGTTAACTGAAAATTTTTTAAATCGCGTTTATCTGTTTCACCGCAAGGATGCCTCAATTAAAGGAAACAAAATTTTCATAAATTTAAGAAAATGGAATATCTTTACTAGAAAAAATGCTGTTGAATTAAAAGAACGCACTTTCGCGCTCGATCAAAAACGGATTTTGTTGATTCAAATGGATATAATACCGAGTTCACAGACACTCATTTTTCTCGAAGGTTATCACTTGGCTTGTAACTGTTTTTGTACAAATATCAGAAAGAATTATTGTCATGGTTTTCACATTCTAAAGACTGGAATATTATACGTAATCAAACTAAAAAATACTTGATAATGTGACTATAGGAAATAGAAAATTAGCAATTTTTAATATATAATCGTGAGATTACTTTTAAAATTGTAAACTGAAATTGTTCCATTTTTAACCTATTGATTATGAATGGATTTATTATATATGCTTTAACTTCAAACTTTAAAATTTAAGGCCATCTAATCATACAAATTTTATAATAAATGATGGGCTCAGAATAATTCTACGCTTTGTCCATCGCAGTTTAGGAGTCATATTCATATTTTTGAAAACAAAGGTGAAAGTATTAATTTTAGGGTTTCGGTGGGTAAGCATACTTCAATATATACTCTATCTTATGATATTATACCATGTCCGTGAACTTAGCACAACAGCCATAAAATATCTAGCTTTTGTGTAATGTAATCGTTTCGCTATCGTTTAGAAACCAAATTTTGTCGTTAGGACAGAAAACTCAAAATTGGAGTGCTAACTTCACGTCGCACAACAAATTTTAGTTTTTTCAAAAACTCTTTTGCCAATCATTTGGATGTCGTTTATCAACGTTTGGAAACTCATTTATAATATTCGGACGTCGAAATTGTGTGATTTATCCAATAAAAAAGTTATTAACACCATACTCGCGAGCGGTGCCTTCTCAAGTGGCAGTGGCCTTATATGGCCAGCCATGTTCCTAAATATAGAATGACGAGTCAGACATCCTAACAAGAAAGTTTTTCGAAAAATTAAATTTTTAGAAGACATGCATATGTAACGGGTCAGAAGAATCACTTTTAAATACTCTTTATTGTGCCTGAACTATATTGCAGGACTTCTTTATTATAACAGACCTTTGCTGGTCAAGGGTACAAAATGGACTGACTACCCCGTACAAGGGAAACAGTGGCAACGGGTCCCTCCTTCTAGGACTCGACGAGTGGGGAGGATGGAAGATCCTTTCACATTCTTGTTACAATCCCCGTTTTAGATGAAGTTCAGTCTCTAAACCTTTTTGCTAACTTTTATTTTAACATCAGTAGTCTTAATTCTACGATCTACATCTTTTATCTCTGCCGTAGGTGCAGTAGGAGCGACAGTATAATGCACTGTTGGTGTTGCGGTGACCTGGGTTTTTACGCAAAATATAAAAATCTTTTTAGGAATACATTCACGAAGTCGGGCGAAGATTCCGCATTTGTAACACATAAAAACTGTGATTGCAGCAATGGCTGTATATCCTAAGTACTGCAGCCAACTGGTGGCCTGTTCAGTCCAAGTTCGCGTTCTTCTATCTCTAGTGACCTTATCTATTGCATTTTCGATGTCGTCGACTGATTGTTTTAAATTATTTAAATTCAGAGGCCTGATTTCTTGTGTCAACGGTATTAGCTTGTCTTTTATAGAATCTAATTGTTTGTAGGTATACGGTAATGATATATTTTTCCTCTAGCTTATTTCTCTTATTAGTGTGTCGGTAGAGCTTAATTTTAATATAATATTTAATCCGTTCAATATACATTTGTCTTTACTCACAATCCTTGTAGGGCCCTGGATTTTAATTTTATCATGACCTGATTCACACAATGCATCAACTTCTGTTGGTTCGTGGGTTATTAAAATGTATCCACTAATAAGTGGTATAAATGCGATATTCATAATTTTAAAGGGTGAATATTTGCACTCATCCTTGATTGTCTTTACATTCATTCTTAGTATACTATTCTCGCAGCTATTAGATTCCGACATTAAATACGTGGGTTGCGTTCATTTACAAATTTTCATCTGACCATAATTTTTACATCGTACTAATATTGTTTTATCGGTAGGTATGTATGTAGTGTGCCCCTGTTCCATCAATAGGTATTCGTAGTCAGGAATTATGGCAAGGAAAACTGAACCAATTTGTTTGGGAATAGGAATTAAGTGTTTAATTTCATAGATTACGGTTTCTGGGATAGGAATGTGGATGGAATAAACAAATCTATTCTTGCTGATAGCCACGTTGACTGTCGAGATGTCGACAATATGATGGAAGTTTGTCTGTTTTAAAGGGATAGTGTATTTGACGTTGAACTTTTCTTCGAATTCTTTCATCTCAAGTATCAATATTGCTGGTGTTAGGAGCTGAGGATGAATTATTCCGTTTTTTCTGTCATGTATCGCATCTATCAGTAAGTTGATGTCTTCACCCAATTCATCAACTATCATCATGCAAACCGTCATTTGATTTGAGATGACTATATTTTTAGTATTTCTGTTGGTGCCGTTAACTATTTGATTGATACGATTATTATTTTCTCGACTATGTATTTCAAGTTTCTTGAAATCCATAGAGGCTGAATTCAACAATACTTTTATTATCTTCGTTTGATTAGAAATACTTTGTGACATGACTTTGTTATCATTGAACAGTTTATCTAGCTGTTCGTTGATATATTTCATATCGTTTTCACTTAAAGTACCAAAAAGTGTTTTGGATACATCACCTATGAAGTTAAAAAACCCTCTTCTAGCTAGCGTTTTGCCTAGAAGTTGATTTAAAAGGTTTCTTTGATTGTTTAAACGCTGTATTCTTGATTTTATTAAGTTCAGCTCAAATTGTTCTAAACAGTCATCACATTGATGTAACACGGATGCGAAAATGTGTTGCAATGATTCATATCGCTCGTCTATTTCATTGGTTTCTACTCCGAGTATCATATTCCAGGTTTCATGATAGAGTTGAGCTTGCCCTAATTCTTCCGAGTAAATAGTTACCACGGTTAGGTCAGTTGTGATGACCTCAGCTGAGATGATCTTCAATATCCATAATAAGATTAGGGCCATCATCTGAAACATCATTGGTAATAGGGCATCAGTTGATTCGCATGTATTCTAGTTCGCTTATCGTTGAACAGGATTGTGTAATTATTGTTCTCCTGTCTCTCTGTTATTACTGCTGGGCCTTTCCATGAGGGAGAAAGTTTGTTCTCTGGATGGTTATTAATAAACTTAACCAGATCCCCTGGCTCGAAGATACCTTGCGGTATTGACATTTTTGAATCTTGTAACTTTTTGTATTTGATTTTGTGTATCTCTATTTTCTCTTTTGCTTTTTGGAGATAGTGTTCATGCTTTCTTTTCCATAGATTAATTAATTCCTCATACCTGACATTTGGCGTGGTGCTTAACATCGAGGGCAAATTTTCATCTCTACCAAAGGCCAGTTGAAAGGGTGAGTATCTGGTGCCTTCATGTTTCATAGTATTGTATGCCATACAACTTTTTTTTAAATTTTGATTCCATTCAGTGCTATGATCCTCGATGCTGGTTTTCAGTAAGTTTTTAATAGTCTAGTGGGCTCTTTCTAGTGCCCCATTGCTTTGTGGATGATAAACCGTAGTTTTGATGTGCTTAATCTTGAATAGATTTTCAAAATTCTGTACCAGTTCAGACACAAAGTTTTGTCCCTGATCTGTTAAAATATTCTTTGGTGCTCCGAATAGGTATATGTAGTAGTCGAATAACCCTTCTATAATGCTTTCGAATGTCGCATTCCTAAGAGGTATCAAGATTAAGTACTTTGTGAGCATATAGTGGATGCTGAGAATATACTCGTTTCCTGAAAGTGTCCATAGCTATTTTATCGTTGGGGTTGACAGGCGTCTCTGGAATAATTTCTGGACATTGTCTTTTAATTCTAACCGTTTTTTGGAGTTGACAAACGGGACATCGTTTGATGTAGTGGATGATTTCTTGTTCCATCTTTTTCCATTCTCCAAGAGTTCTAGCTCTTTCAATGCTTTTGTTCTCCCCAAAGTGTTGTGCCGTAATACATCCATGTGATTCCTTTATAATTTCCCTTTCTTCTTCTTGTGTGAGCTCTGCTCGTGACGTGTAGCATGTGTTGGCGTAATTGTTGGGTCTATGAAGTGGTATCGTGTAATTGTTAGTTTAGAGGCCATGGCCTCTCGGTTTATTCTATCCAACACTTCCAGCCATTCAGCCTCGTTAAATCGAGGTAGTTTATATTGAGATGTATCCTGGATTCCCTTCCTTTCTTTGGATATAGTGCGCCAAAGATTTCCTCCGGCGTTAGGTTTAACATTTTCTCTGCTAGGCATTCTATTTGTGATGTATTTTTTGTATTCTCTTAACAAATTTTCTCTACCATCCGTAAATCCTTCCTCATCCGAGATAAGTTGATCTGCATCCATACGACGTTGGGGACGGTAGTTAGAAGCATTAGCTATATCTGAGGCTGTTGAATCTTCTCCTTCCGTGAACGTTTCGGTTCCTACTACGTCTGTTTTATCCTGCGAATCAGATTCCGATGGCGTATTTTGTAGAGGATGGTCTTCTTGAATAGGAAATAGTCTGGATAGACAGTCCGCAGCTTTATTCTCCTTTCGTTTTACGTGTTCTATGCTGTATTCATATTCCTCCAAACGTGATCTCCATCGTATCAATCGTGAAGAGGCATCCTTTACGTTGTGTAACCGTATTAATGCTTGATGGTCCGTTTGGATTGTGAACTTTCTTCCCAATAGATATTGTCTTAATCTTTTGCAAGCCCAAACTATAGCTAACAGTTCCTTTTCTGTTGTGGTGTAATTGATCTCGGCTTTGTTCAACGTTCTTGATATATAGCAACAAGGGTGGCCGTTCTGAGATAGTACTGCTCCTAATCCATAATTTGATGCGTCTGTTGTTAATATGAATTTCTCATTGTAGTCCGGAAATCTCAAAACCGGTGCTGAACATAATAATTCTTTTATTTTATCAAAAGATTCTTGGCAATTTTTTGTCCAATCAAAAGGTGTTTCCTTTTGGGTTAGAACTGTGAGCGATTTACAAATTTGTGAAAAATTTTTTATGAACTTCCTATAGTATCCTACGGGTCCCAAAAAATTCTGAACTTGAGTGACATTCCGTGGCGATTTGAAATCACGCGCCGCTTGTATTTTTACAGGGTTAGGTTTCACTCCGTCCTTGGTTATGAGATGTCCCAAGTATTCGAGTTCTGGACGTAGATACTCGCACTTATCGGGCTCTAGTTTTAACCTTGTCTTCCTTAGACTTTCAAATAACTTTATTAAATTCTCATTATGCTCTTTCAAGGTTGACCCAAATACGACAATGTCATCGAGATAAACAAAACTTTGCTTTCCTACTAATCCTCTCAAGGCGTTGTCCATCATCCGTTGAAACGTGGCAGGCCCATTTTTGAGACCAAATGGTAATCTATTAAACTCAAAATGACCTTCAGATGTCGAGAAACCCGTGTATTTCTTTGATGTTTCACTCATTGGGATTTGATGAAACCCTGAGCTGAGGTCGAAGGCAGAAAAGACTTTTGCATCCCCTAATTGATCTAAAATTTACTCAATGATAGGTAACGGATATGCATCTTGTTATGTGTCCTCGTTTAACTTTCTAAAATCGATTACTATGCGCCATTTCTTTTTGCCAGACGCGTCTTTCTTTTTTGGGACCACCCAAATCGGCGAATTAAAGGTTGAATTTGAATCTCGTATGACGCCTCTTTCTTTCAAGTCCTGCATTTGTGTTTTTATTTCTTCTTTGTGACATTGGGGAGGACGATAAGATTTAAGATTTACTATCTTTCCGGTTTTCAAAATTATTTCATGTTCTACTAAATCGGTACATGGAAAAGGGTCTCCTTCAAGGTTAAAAATGTCATTGTATCCTGCTACCATTTTCCATAAATAAGGACGTTCTTTTTCTTCTATGTGGTCCAATCTCCTTTTGTTTAATAGATCTTGTATCCGTTTTGCCTGATTTCCTTCTGAACTAGTGACACTGACTCTACATTTTTCTTTAATTTGATCTATTTTATCATACTTCAAACAGCTTGGTATTTTTAATGGGGTTTTTTCATAATTGTTTAAGGGTACAACTAATTCTTGATTCTCAATTTTGTAAATGCCGTCCGGGATTGAGTCGTGATTTTCTATATAGACATCTTGATCTTTTTCTACCACTTTGATCCGAGTAATCTGTGCTGTTTTTCCCGAAACAAATGTTCCGTCTTCATAAAGGGATAATTTTTTGTTATCAAGATAAAGGAAATCTTTAGTTATCTGATATTTATTAAATGCATTAAAGAATTGTCGGCCGATAATACCTTCTTCTGGTAAGGGGAAATCATCATCAATTATGTGAAATAAATGCAACTTCTCTAAGTATGGTATTCTCACTGCTTGATAAGAATAATTAATATCTCTCCCCATGGCAAAACGTTTTCTCATCTCAAATGGTATTCTTTCTACGGGTACTTCAGAATGTTTAATGAGATTGATAGAGGCTCCGGAATCTACTAGTAATCTATAGGTGCGTCCACCCGAATGCTTTCCATGTATGGATTGTAATCGTCCGGTGATTGCAGAAACTCTGCAGATTCTTCGTAGCGTTCGATTTCGTCCTGTTCCTGTGGTGTCACTTGGTAACATTCTAATGGGTCTTGTAGATCTTCCATCTCTTGTATATTTCTGATTTCTGGCGGTCTTCTCTGAGATGTTCCATTTCGAAAACCCTGCTGTTTTGATTTCGCATAGCATTGTCTCACCAAATGGCCCAGTTTCTTACAGATGTTACAAGTCATTTGCATCCTATGTTGTGAAGGTAGTCCGTAGTTTGGACTATCGGAGGGTTGATTTCGCATTTGTGGCTGTTGTTTTCGTGCAGTAGGTACCGGTATGTTCCTCATGGGTAGTCTGAGAACACTTGGTTGTACTGGTCGAGGTGGTATTAAAACTTTCGTTCGCGAACGTTCTCTGCACCACACTTTTGCTTCTAAGGCTTCCTGTAAAGCTTGGTTCAAACTTTTGGGTTTCAAGGGCCACACTTGATGGTTAATGTTATCGCGTAGGTTCATAACGTATCTCTTTGTGGCAGATTTTTCCTCCATTTGAAGAGCTAATTTCCGCTCTATTCCGGACGAAAATTCTGATTGAATTGTATAAATCAATTTATTATACGTGCTTCTAAATTTTTAATTATAAAACTGTACTGAATCGTGATTTTTGCCTGATTGTTTCAAGCTTACTACGACACGTTTCCAGAGTGGTTGTAGTAGCTAAATTTGTTTTTAAAGCGCTGTAAAGATCGTCGTAGCTATTTATAGGGTAGTGCCAGATTGCTCTTTTAGCACTTCCAATTATTTTCTCTGTTAAAATGTAGTCTAATAGTAAACTAGGTTGGGAACATCTTAGCCTCGCACGTTTCACGGTATTAATGAAATCATGTACGCCAACATCATCTTGGCCGTTTAAAATCTCGACCGTGCGGATTATTTCTTTAGCTTGGGAAAGCGGTTCAACGTTTTCCATTCGGTGCATCGCTGGTAGCGATGGGTTGTTTCTTGGAAAAATGCGATGAGCTGGTGCTGGCAGCCGGTAAGCATACTGCATGAAGGAATTTGGGACCTGAAGACATTGCTGGTCAATGACCTGCGACGAGGAACTTGAGGGCTGTTCACCTATTCGGCTAGATCTCACAGATTCACGTGCGGGTGCTGGCTGCTACACTAAATGACAAGATTTGGGGGCTGAAGTCGAACACGCGGCTGTGGGTCTGTGTTAGACCACTGGGGTACGGAATGTATGGGCTGAACATTTTGAAACTGATCACCACACTGTGCGAAGAAATTTGGGGGATCGCCGGGCGAGATGGGTCTCTCGTTAGTGTTAGACCACTGGGGGACGGGATGTATGGGCCGAACACTTAGAAACTGATTACTACACTGTACGAGAGAATTTGGGGGAGCGCGAGATGGGTCTCTCTGGGCTACCCGCTGTTTGCGTGTGATCGTGCGTTTCCTTGTCTAGCGACAGTGCCTTTTCAGACGACTCGGAGGGCTGTGGCGGCGATGCTTCCTTTTTAGAGGACTTGGAATGCTGTGAATGGTCGTTCGATTCATCCTCTGTGACCAAGGCATTGTTAAACTGAGCGAGGTTTCTGATTTCGCCCGCCCGCTTCAGGTTTTCCTCGTTCAAAGTCATCAGGCTAGTTTCAAACCTGCCCTGTTTCTCATCTATTATTTGAAGTTTATTCAGGATCAGTGTTAGAACATCCTGCACTTGTTTTGACGAATCTTCCGTAGCCATAGTGGGAGCGGTCGTACTGCGCTCAGATATGAAACTATCCGAATCTGTGGAAGTGTCTGTAAGTGTGCGATAATGTGTACTTAAATTTTCCCTATAGGCGTGAAAAGCCAGCTTTAAACCTGATTGCGAGTGTCGGATGTAAGTGTCGCGAACGCGTAACAATATGAAGTATAACGTCTAAGCACAAATTTTCTAGCTTTTTTCCTAAATCATTTATTTTTTAAAAATTAATTCTACGCTTACGGAGTCGTGCTATGCCAACAGTACACCGACGCCAAAAAATGTTCTATTTGATTTTCTAAAAATTCGCTTACTTTCTCTTTGTTGAAACTCTGCTTCCTGGTTGTCGGGCTGCACCGTAGTAACTGTCCGGAGTCTTGGATTTATCCCTCGATATTAATCACCGTAGAGATTTCGTTCCACTGCAAATTCTGCTGCCTGGTTCTCGGGCTGCACCGTAGTAACAGTCCGGAAGTCCTCGATTTTAACCACCGTAGTGATTTCCGTTTTCCAGATTGTCTTCCAAAGATAGGGTCTTTTGCTCTCTAAATTGCTCCGTAGAGACAAGAATCGTGTACTCCTATCCTGGCAGGATCACCAATTTTGTAACGGGTCAGAAGAATCACTTTTAAATAGTCTTTATTGTGCCTGAACTATATTGCAGGACTTCTTTATGATAACAGACCTTTGCCGGTCAAGGGTACAAAATGGACAGACTACCCCGCACAAGGGAAACAGTGGCAACGGGTCCCTCCTTCTAGGACTCGACGAGTGGGGAGGATGGAAGATTCTTTGACATTCTTGTTACACATAATTTCAGCCCTATTTCATTCTTATGAAGCGAGGCTAAAGTTCTACTTTTTAGGATTAAAAGTGACTATACGCAAATGATCAAACATTATACATCTGTGACCACGCATTTTACGTTAATCGACCTCCTCATTGCCGGAACTGCGCTACCGCACATTCCCAATGATTTTTTTTCGCCAAGGGATTTCTAAAATTATAAAACTAAAAAAATTATCAAAATTTCTGAATTTCACAGAATATCTGAAATTTCTAAAGTTATAAAAGTAGAAACATTATGAAAATTTATGAATTTTCTAAAATGTTGAAATGATCTAAAATTTACTACATTTTGAAAAAGGTCAAAATTTTTAATTCATTACATTTTCTAGTACGCCATACCTTACTGCTATATTTCGTTTATTTATTTCAGTTACTTCGATTTTTGTACAGCTTTAGAAAATTAAAATCTTAAAAATCGATGGTAAGTATCAATAATAAAAATTTTTGAACACATCAGAACTTTTAAAAATTTGAGATTTTTAAAGAAATTTGAGACTTTCTGAAATTTTAGAATTTTTCATTTTGAAAATTTTTTATAATTATAGAGATTTGGATAAATTTACCAACTTTGATATTTTTGAAATTTTAGATTTTCTAGAGTACGAAAACGTCATTTAGAGTACGAAACGTCACTTATATTAGGATTGGAATTAGCAAACCTTTGAATCATTTGAAATTAATCAGATCAGTGATATAGAGAAGAGTACTCGAATATGAGATATTCTCGTAATATGAGATAACGGGGTATCAGCTAAACTAAGAGACCCACTCTCTTAGTTCTACCACTAACATGTAGCGCTTGAAGAAAGAGTAATGTCGTGTTATAGTCCATTTTTCATTGGGCTTCTAAAGATTATAGGCGAACTTTTTGTGAGATCGATGGTGGTCGAGTTCTTGGAAGGGAATTTTTTAAACCCTATTTACTATTAATTAAATATATATTTAGCAGTTAAGTTTGTCTGGAGTGATGGGGATTGAATAACTAAGTAGGAAAATATCGATAGTGTTGAAGTTTTTCATTGTACAGGTCAGGCATAATAAGTGCGTAGTTGCACGGTGTGGTTCTCATAATATGAGATACCTGCGGTTTTTATTACACTGAGGCTGCGCGGGGGAAACTGGTTACGAAAGTGTTTGTGACTACTGCAAAAACTAAATATATCTAAGTAGCAGTAAATTTATACTTCGGAAACACAGAAAAAGTTTTTCATTAAAAATAATGCTTTATTTTGCATTTTATTAGCTATTTCCTGGGGTATCTCATATTATGAGAATAGTTTGACGAGTTTGGAAAAAGCACTTTTTTACATTTTTTGTATTTTCAGCATTAAAAAAATGTTATATAAAATTTTTTATTTAAGCTCCTTATGGGCATGGAACACATCTAAATACCTATATTACCGACCTCACTTTATCAGTTCACTGAATATTTTTTTGAACCTAAGAACTTTTTTTGTAAATAAAATATCGAGCTGAAACTTTGGGAAGCGATGGGAAGCGTGGCCGCCAGGGTTCGTATTTTCGTGCACAACGTTACCGGCTGATGCCGATGGGATTGATAGTTGAAATATTTTTTTTACATCTTTTATGATTAAGCTTTGTATTTAAACGTAGTTTTCTTTCGGCTCTTGCATTTCATAAAGTTTGAGACCAATATTTTATGTATAAAAAAAGTTCGAACGTTCAAAAAATGTCGAGGTTCAGAAAAAAGATGAAATAATTTTCAATGAAGTTCCTTCCAAAATGCAGTACCTAAACGTACTTTATTGTACTCTAATACATTTTCCAAAGTTTCGGCTCGATATTTTATTTACAAAAAGAGTTCTTAGGTTCAAAAAAACATTCAGTGAACTGATAAAGTGAGGTCGGTAATGTAGGTATTTATCTGTGGCACATGCTCTTATGGCAAACTAGATTTCTTTTAAAATAACCTATACTACTTTTAAATTCAGTCCATAGAATTCCGACAATCACGCCAAACAGAGTTGGTATCTCATATTTGGGTACTCTCCTCTAATATTTTATTTTATGCACACATATATATATTTATTAATTTATTTGTTTTTATGAGTAAGCAACTTAGTCGGAATGGAATGGAAGCTTCTAATGTGTCCCCTAAGGGTTTACATTTTTCTTACACCTTCTCTATTCCTTTACACACCCTCCATGCACTTACTTGGTGGTGGAAGGGGGACCTACAGTTTAAGGTGGGTTCCGAACTACCAAGAGCAACAGCCTTAAGTACTTAGAGAAAAATCTTTTTTCTCTAGAGGTACCGGTCCCACGACTCTCCGGAGATGAACAACTCCCATGCTAGGCTAGTGTTCACCGCATGGGCCACCGAGACTCTTCCAGAGTGCGAGGCGGGAATCGAACCCGCAAGCCGAAGGAGTGGGTCCAAAGCCTACGCTTTAGCCCCCACGACCATCGTCCCACTTGTAAGCAACTTAGTCCTCTACTGTGATTTGCAGTCGCTCTCACACTTAGGTATGAGAAAGACTTGTTTCTAAATAAAAAGAATGTTTGTGCTTTATCGTACAAAAAAGAGGGACAGACAAATATGACACATTTGAAGAGTAAGTACCTAACTTACATTCCTTTTTGCACTTTATTGTAACAAAATTTTTTAAAAGATCCGTTTATCCCCATTTTATGAAGGTTAACTGGATTTTTTTGAAATACGAAAATATTAAATGCTACACGAAGTGAAATTTCAAGATTTCAAATTTTCTTTAAAAGAAAGGGTTTTGAGATCTTAGTTCTTGCGCCAAAGTTAGAATAAGATCAAGGAGCAGTTCCGTGCATTATTCTCCTAAAATGTCTCTCTGTGTATCCACAGAATTTTTGCGGAATGTTATACTTTGTACATAATCTTCAGCACATTTAAATTTTCAGGAGTACATGTAAAATTTAAAAACTCAGATATCTTCGGGACATCCAGGGAAAAAATGCATAAGTAAAAAAGTCACGAACTAGAAGCTAGGTCTCGGATATGAGAAAAATTCATTAGACATTGATGTATTTTCATAAATGATCTGAGAATTTTGCGAAAGAGTTGACGAACTCGATGTGACAAGTCTAAAACCGTTCATCACTTTTTTTCCGTAAATAATTACAAAAATATTATGAGTGATTGGGTAAAGTTTCACAGAGCACCCACGAGCTTGCCCGACAAATCTGGGAACGAGGACGTAGGTTCGTATTTACGTGGCCCGCACCCACTCTCACCCATACGCTCGGTGCGTGTGTTCATGCGTATGTGTGATTTGAGTTCGTCGGATGAGTGGCTAGAATTTTTATTATAACTACATTGTTCAGCCTCGATGGCTACGCGTGTTTACCCACTCATGGTTTATGTTTAGAAACTGTCGAGTGTCAGCAAATCCGAGGGTTCGAAATCCTCAGAGTTGGACGAATTTATAAACGAATATAAACTAAATCGCACAAATTTATCCATACATTTTCCATGGAAATAAGGATTTAATGTTTGATTTTTTTATCCCGTATCCGATACCTAGGTACAAGTTCGTGACTTTTTTACGGGTTAATTTTTTCCGTGTCCTTGGGATATGTGATACTTACCCGATTCCTGACTTACCAACATTTTTTTGAACAACTCACATCCAAACGAAATGAGATGTCGAGTTTATGTAAAATTTTCGAATATAATTAGCTAAACAAACATTTATTTATGTAACTCTAAATATTTAAGAACATACAATGTTCAATAATGCCATTTATTGAATTTCCCTAAATTTTAACTCGGCATCTAATTTCATGTGGGCATGAGTTGTTTAAAAACATGTCGTTAAAGTAGGAACCGGGTAATTATGATAAGCCCTTGATGGGATGTCCTACGAATATTCCCAGGATTCCTATAGGACATCCTGTGATAGGCCTGGGATATCTCAGAAAATAAAACACAGAAATGAAATTAACATTAATTCAGTGAAATATTAGTACGAATACCGAAGCTAAAATATGCTGTTAATATTTTATTTTTTCGTGTGTGATATCCCGCCAAAATCCCTTGCTAATATGAGGAGGGACGATTGTCTAACTCTGCAGAAACGATAGGGCCTTCTGGCGTTGCTACATAGATTCGGCTGTGCTTGCGCAGATGAACAAGGCCATGATTCACATCGAAAACTTGGAAACCTTTAGCTGCTGCATACGTGCTACGTCCTAAACGTAGATCAGCGAAGATTGGAAACTGATGAAAAGGCTTATGAGTGGCAAGTAGCTTTCGCGGTTCTTCCATTTCGAGGCTTGAGTGTGACATATAATAAAAATGATTTTTCGTTTCTAAATAAACGTGATAGCCCTGCCGAGGTTCAAGTTTTAGCTGAGGATTTATCCAGATTGGTATTTCATGTTGTTTGATTTTCTCTATAAGACCTCTAAAAGTAGATCCATCCCACATTTCTATAAGAATATTGTTTGGAAGAAGATCTGGAAATACAGCACCTGCATCTAATTTTGTAAACAAAAAAAGTACGTTGTAAAATTTTAGTACACTATTAACATAAATTTAAATCATTTTTTTACAATCACTGGCCAATAAACAATGACCTACCTATGCATGCATTAAATGAACAAAATCTTTTCCAAAGTATTTTTTCGATACATTTTCAAGACGATATGAATAACTTCTAGTGAATTTAATACAATTTGAGTGCAATGGTTTGCTTAGAATAAAACTAAACTACGTCAAATTGTGAACTTTACAGTGGGTGTTTGTTTATGTAAGCTGCTAACAGTCAGTGCTGGAACTGTAAATTTTCTTCAGATTAGTAAAGTGGTTGTTTTATATTGCTTAAAAATGTAACGAAATCATTAAGGTTCTCCTTATTTGAAAAAATTGTCTATGCACAATAGGGTGGTCCAAAAATGCATTGGATTTTTTCCCTAGAATTTTCGTGCATACCCCCTCCCTCGTAACCCGAATTTTGTTGCATTAAACAAAATTAAATACGTTTAGTTTAATTATATTTAGAGGTATTACAAACCCCATCAAGTTTAACACGTATTTCTAAGTACAAAAAATACTGTTTTGTAAATTTTATTCAGAATCGTCAGTATAAGGTATATCATGTTAACCTCCAACATTTATCTTGAAAATTAGCAATAGAATACGAAAATAAAATTACTTTTTGAGTCTCACCCCCATGAGTCTGTTTTACAGAGTCCCAAAATCATCTTATACGGGGGTTTCCACGGAAATTATTATTTTTCTATCACTGTGATTTTATAGGTAATGCCGACTATGAAACAATAACAGAAGCTTACAGTCTCCAAAATATACCTGTATAATATTTGTCACCATCTAAAACTTAAATGCTTTGCATGCTCACAGCTTTTCTTCTAAATGTTTGAAAACTCTGAGAAAAATCATGCTAGTTCATGGGAGCATAAGCTGCTCAAATTTAATAAATTTAACATTGTGCTTTGATTTATAACTCAGAAAAAAGCTCAAAGTCGTGTCACAGTTTTTACAATTTAAATATCCCTTCAAATGTATGTAGGTATGCAAAATTAACGCAACTAGCAAGGTGAAAAGTCTTTCGATTTTTTATTAGATTTAAGTGTCAAGAAAACTTCATACAAAAGAAAAAGATGTGCTTCTTAGATTACCGCAATATCACACATTCAAATATCACAAATTTTTAATATGTCGGAAAAATGGCGCGTCATCGTACTTTACTCCAAGAATTCTTGACTTTTTTATGCTCGTAGAAATTAAGCAGTATGTTGAGCTGAAGAATTTCAGACGGATTAAATATCGCAGTGCGCGCAAATTTACGTACAATTAAGGTCTAAAATGTCCCCTCAAAAACTTCGGCGAAAATGTCCCCTTTAGCACCTGCAGCTATAAAAATCGTACGCATCAAGATAAGTTTGAAATTTTGTTAATTTTTCTATAATTCGGTGTGCTAAATTTCGGTTATTCATATTTATTTATTTATTTACACTTGTCTATAGACTATTCGGTACATACAAGGATAGTTTCGTAGGGATATCTAAAAACATAAATCTCGTATAGCCAGACGCATACACATACATAAATACAAGGTTAAAACTATTATAAGCTATCTAATGATCTCCAACGCTCGCTGATAATCTTCACAATTAAGTTAACAAATTTTCTAACAGTGGCAGGGTGAACGGAAGACAAAACAGCTAACCATTTATCGGAGGAGTGTCAATCTGTAGGCTTGGTAGGAAACTTAGACTCAAACAAGTGCTGACAAGCCGGGCAATCAGATAAAATGTGGTACAAAGTCTCATTATCGAGGTGGCAAATCCTACATCTCTCTTTTATATTAAAAACATACTTTCCATGGTCAATCGGAATTCGGCAAACATGTATATTTGATAGTCTGAGCTGTGCAAAGATTCTTTTATAAAACAGAGGTATTCGCATGAGTAAATATGATTGTGTGTCGGATTGCATCGCTAAATGCGGAAAAATGAGCAAGCTCTTAGACAGGGCGAGACGCTCGCCATCAAGGATCTCTAGGTAGGACTTATAGCTCCCAAGAACTATCTCTCGATCAGAGCTAATGGAGTTTAATGTGAGGTTCTTCCATCTATCTACCAAACCACTTGCATTGAAAAAAACCCGGATCTGGGAAAACCAATTAAATTTGTTGTAAGGATCTTTTACTGTCAGTGACATCAGTCTCTCGAAACACAATCTTGGGTTCCGTGAATTATCCATTGTCGAAATTTTAATTAACCAAGATAAAATATTTTTTAAGACCGTGTGAGATAAATTCAAAGATCCAGTTTCTAATCTCACCGCGTAGTTAAATGTATTGTTGGGCAGGGATAAGAGTTTCTTAAAAAAAGAAAGCTCTACTCTCTCTATAACTTCCAAATGATTTAGGCTCCAAACCTGCGAACCATACAGTAGTGTACTTACAGAGAGGCTCTGGAATAATCTAATGTAGGTATTCCACGAATTAGCTCTGACCGAGTGGATCGTCCTTAGAATCGAGCCGACGGCTGTATTCGCAGCACTAACGGACTTCCTTGCAGCGGGTAAAAAGGAGCATGAACCCGAAAGAGGGGTACCTAAATAAGTATATTGTTTAACTACTTCGATCCGGGAATCGCCGAATTTAAAAGATTTAAATTTCCTAGCAGATGAATTCGCTGATTGAGACAAAATCACTAGGAGAGCGGCCATTTATGAGGACCAGTTCATTAACCTCCATATAATCCAAAAAATTTTTACCTCTAGAATTGGAGAATCTGTCCCTAGAGGAACTTTCTGGGTAAAAGGTGTTCACGTACTCAAAAGCTCCAGAATAAAATTTGTTCAGATCTGATACTCTGCAGTTGAAATCCTCACCCAGAATGATTGGCAAATCAGGGAATGAAATTGAAATGCGGTACAATATAGAATTAAGATTTTCTAGGTAAACATTGAAGTCATCTGAGGGGGAATATAAACAAGACCGAGTACGTAACAGTCGAAACGAGATTGGACTTTGAGAAAAATGTAGTTGGGTGATATAGAGATTTCCTGAATTTCATAGAAT
>NC_046659.1:58519276-58524687 GCF_010883055.1 Belonocnema kinseyi
CTCGCACACACAAAGGATATCAAGGTCCCCTAAAAGGTCACAGATATCAGTCAAATTGTTAAAACCGTGAAGGTTCCAAAAAATTATTTTAGCGATTACAGAATTACCGGAGTAGTTGCTCAGTGCAGCATCAGGTGCTGATCCTGTAGAATCCCTGCGGTTTAGCTGCTATTCTGTCTCACTGTCTAGATTCCTGGAGAGTAGATTGAGTCTCGGCGTGACTGCATTTGTGGTGTTCTTTGATGTATCGTGACTCAAGAAGTTGTCTAGCTGTCTTTTATTATGTGGTTGTTTAGGGTCTAGTTTTGGAGGTCGACCTCTATTTCTGGTCATCCTTTGAGAGGACGTCTTCGGGAGTATTATCTTCTTGGACGGATTTGGCTCGCACGTGTTTGAGGATTTATCGCCTCCGTTGTTTGTCTCCGCCACCTGTTGTCCTTGATGCTCGCATACCAGCTGATCCACCTCCTCGATTTGCATGGAAGTGCCTTCAACGAGAATTTGGTTCCCTTTAAAGGTGACCTGGAAGCCGGCATCACGGAGCCTGTGGACCTTATCATTTAAGGCTCTTCTTTCTTCTCTTTCCTCCTTCGAGCGGTCATTAGCGATTGCAAGATTGTATTTTTTAAATTCAATCACTTTAATGAAGACAAGTTTGACCCATCTGGAAGTGATAAATTTAATAATGATGGGGCGGTTGCCCTTGATTTTGCCGAGTCTGAAAGCATCATCAATTGCGACCTCTGGAATCTGTAGGCCCACTTCAGTGAAGATTTTTTGGATGTTACTTAACAGGTCTTTATTTATCTTGTCGGTATCATCAAGTTTGAAGAGCATAATATTTTTGGATCGTGATTGATTGCTGAGATAAGATAGCTTTCTTTCTGCTTCCTTCATCCTATTATCAAATTCACAGGTCTTGGTATTTATTGCTTCGAGCATTTGTGTTGAGCCGTGAACCACAGCACGCAGCTCGTTATGAGAAAGTGTTAATGTGTTTATTGAGGACATTAATTTCTCCCATCTCTCTTCCTCTGTGGTAGACAGTGCGTCTGTTGACATTTTGGTTACCTAACTATTAGTAGACACTTAGTAATAATATCTGATTTTATCACTGGAGAGACACACTGAGAACTTGAGCGTGCCCTTGAAAATTGTCACCTGTCTATATAGCCTGCACTTCTGCAAGGGTCTGCGTACACTTTTTCCTTTACCTTCCCATATGTACATGGAAAGCACAATAAATACACGGGAAAACACTTTCACTCAGGCGATATTTGGGCTTAGCAATACCGAGAAAATAGCATCCAAATTTGCGATTTCACACCAACAAAAAGATTCGAAACGGGCAAAACATCATAAAGAAAGTACCAAAGTTCACGGGATAAAATAAATTCACAGAGCAAAACTCTATTATTACAAGGAAAAAAGGCTAAAGCCCCCACCGAATTCAGACAATTTGAGGAGCGTCCGTTAAACACCGTTAAAACCGTTAAATAAAACAATTCGTTCTAAAAAAAAGTTGCATTTTATTGGAAGGAATAATTTTTGTCTGAAACTTGTTTTTTAAGTCAGAATATTTTGAAATACTATAAAAAACGGGCAAATAATGGAAAAATATTACTTATCACTGTCAAATTAAACGCCTTAAAATATTTTTTATTACCTAGAGATTTTTACATTTAAAATGCCTAAAATTTATTACACACTAGAATCATTTTAGTAAAAATACAGAATAAAAAATATTTTTTATATTATATTTTCGGTAAATAGATCTATCATTATTATAATAAGTTAACCTTTTTCTAAAAATTGAATTAGAGACGAGTTTAAGAAAATATGTTTAATGTTTCTTGAAAGTATTATATTAAAAATATTAATTTGATCATAAAAAAATGTATTTGAAACCAATTTTTAACCAATTTTTGAAACCAAAATTTAATTAAATGTTAAAAATCATTTTATTAGCTTTCCGTGTAGGAATAGCTCAGTTTGAACCGACGAGAAGAAATTTTCTGGCCAGAATCTGACCGGGTCAAACCGGGATACTATTTTGTTAATTGCCCGGCCGGGATCTGACCGAGTTCCTAACGGGACCTACTCGGGCCAAAAATGGTGCATAATAGAAGTAACACATGCTTAAAAATATCTTAAGAAATATCCACAAACGACTGCCGTAAGTGGGTCGTTTGTAAACATCTGGCAGGCGAAAGACCAATTTTTTGTGCTTTAGGTGGTTTTTTTATTAATTATGAAAGAAAAATTAAACTAATTTCAATTATATGGTTTCCTACTTTTGGTTCTGCGGTTCCCAAACTTGCCGTGACTGCGAAATCGTTGACCAACTTCTTTCTTATTTTCAAACATAGTTTCTCAATGAAATTATACTTTTTTTGTGATACCATTTTTACTTATTTTTAATGTATTTATATATTATCTTGAATAAGCAAAAAACGTAATAAGAAGAGAAATAACTTTTTCCGAACGAGTTTTTGAATTACGTTATCATGCTTGCACGTAATAACGATTCGGCGACTTCCGAAGTCTTTAATGCTAAAAACGCAGTAAAACGTCTGTGGACGCCAGGTTATCTGTTAAGAAATTTGTTAAATTTCACAAAAATGTATCCAATTTTCTGGATCAAGCGGATATTTTTAAAGGAAAGTGAATTATTTTGTTAATAAGTAAGCATTATTAATATTCGTCAACGTTAATGTTGAATCAATTTTCTAAACCAGTTTCATAGGTTAGGATGTCACGTGAAACCCCTGAAATTTATTTTATCTCTTGTAAAAAAACCTATGCAAACTAAGTTGCGCTGAAGGTAAATTTGTTATGAAATTTAACTTTAATTTCTTACAATGCAATTTCTTACGGAAACTTAAGAATCATAACCTATATTTTAGTACTTACATTGAATCAATGTTTGTAGTTAATATATTTATTATTATGAATGCAGTTCTTAAATTAAAATTCCAACATCGTTTTACAGGTTGAAATAAGTGCTGACAAAGATTCTTATCTCTACCAGTTGGTAGAATATGTTCGCTGTGGTAAGAACGCTCCAGTAAAATGCGATCGAGGAGCTCACTCAAAAACCGGTCGGATTCCCACTTGGGTTAACCTATTTGTATCCGGGATCCGATCGGGTAACCCGGCCGGGAACCGACTGGGTACACCCGGCCCGAATCCGACCAGCGCAGCGTGACGAAACCAACCAGAATCCGACCGGGCAGCCTGACCAGATTCCGGATGCAAGCAGGGCAACCCTGCCAGAATCCGGCCCGGACCCGGTCATAATTTCTACAAGGGTTTAAAGTACATTTTTTTAGATCCTAATATTTTTATTTTATTATGATTACTTTTATATAATTACTTTTTATCTCAGTAGTATCACAGAGTAACAGTCATATTATTATATAATATATTAAATTGTACATATATTATAATTGTAATACCTTGAATCTATAATATAATTCAATTTTTATAATATTACGTAATATAATTTTTTATATTTAGTGATGTGGTGTATGCGTTTTAGATTATGGGTGAGCGATGGGTTTGTGTGTGAGATCGGTCGGAGTAGGTACACTATTCAGTTGGCTAAATGTTGTGCTATTGAATAGTTTATGGGGAAAAAATCTTCTCATTCCGATAAGTATTGAGCTTGTGACGCTGGCCCTTGAGCCTCGCCCGTAGCACAACGTGGTACACCGTCATTGTATTGTTTTTACTAAAAGTAATAATAATATATGCTTGTGTTAACGAGCTTTCGTCAAATGAAATTTTTTGATAAATAAAAAATATTTCAATCAGATGCCTGATTAAAAAATCAACGGATGTTTTTTTTTGAGAAGTCACTTGTTCATCGTTTTTTTCTCATCAGGTTATTATAGGGAAAAAACGGAAAGTAACTAATGCGAGTGAAGAAGAAGATAGTGATGGAGAGCCGATCCTCGAAATTACTAAAGCTACGAAAGAGCCTAGCATTCCACCCATAGTAATTACAAGGGCAAGCTCAAACTGTGCCCAGATGATAAAGGAACTCAGAAATATTACGATGCCCTCGACGATGCCTTACGTAAAGCATGTGATCACGGGAAAATACCTTACTACACTCAGATGTTTAAAGACCAGAGACCTAAAAACCTAGTCCTTAAAGGTTTACCTAACCTTTCCACTACGGATATCGAGATCGACCTGCAAGAACAAGCAGTAAAATGCAAGAAAGTTACCATGCCTAAATTTAAACCTAAGGACAAGGCGGAGAAGGACAGCCCCGCTTTAAGTAGAAAAATATATCATCCCAGCCTCCCCTGGCGGACCGAAGAAACCGAAAGGAGCATCTACAAAGTACTCTTAAGACCCCACTGAGTCCCCCGTCGGTTCCTTCATTAAAGAACTCAAAAAACGGCAAGGTCAACTTTTAAATTGTTGAAATTGAGATTCTACGTTAAAATTTTCATTGAAAACGCACGGAGTAATCGCAATACTTTTTATTGTAGCGTTACAAGTTTTTAAAAAATCTCATTAACTTCTACTGAAGGTGACTTCAAGCGCATCCATATAAGCTCAAGTAGTATGTTGCGCGTGAAGCTTAAGGCGAAACGGTAGGTTTGGCTAAGGACGGCAATGACTGCAGTGATATCTAAAAGAAAATCGGAAATACAGTCTAGTGCCCCCTGGCAATTATACTTCCCGCCTCGTTCTCGGGATTACAGTTGTAGTTTCATTTCTCTCCACTAAACGGCACCACAATTCAGAGTCAATGGAAAAAACTACAGCGCCCCCCATAGGCCGCCCTGCACATCTCATTCGTTTTTTTGTGTTGAATGGTGTCACAGTTCAGAGTTAAAGTTTTCGAAAAATTTGGTTGGTGTAGGTAAAATAATGGGTAAATCGCGAGAAAGAAAGTACTCTTCGAGAAGGGATAAAGATGTTGAATACTTGTTGCGTAAAGTGAAAAGATTAAAGCGTGAAATTAAACGAAATCGTGATAAAAGTGAAACTTCGTCATACTCGGAATGTTCTAGAATGTCGAGAGGTTATTCTTCTTCGAGAAGTCCGCGTAGATCGAAAAGCTCGAGACGATCAAGAAGCACAACACGATCAAGAAGCGTGAGGCGATCCAGAAGCCTGAGAAGTTCACATAGGAAACGATCGAAGGATCAATTGATTGATTATTTAAGGGAACGTCAATGTCAGTCACCAATTGTTCATGAGGGTAAGTAAATAATAAGTAAGACGGCTAAGCTCATTCATAAGGTGAGAGGTTGCCGAGCGTATCGACTGGTGAGCTTGTACATAAATACAAGACTAATCCAGATCGAACAAATTTTCAGATGCGTCGATAAGAGAGGTTAGGTCGGGCAAAGAGCAACCATCATCTTGCGACCTCTCAAAATCTAACG
>NC_046659.1:58524787-58526423 GCF_010883055.1 Belonocnema kinseyi
CAATCCTGAAATAAAACTGTCACTACTGAATGAGGTATCGCTGAAAAGAGATGAGCATTTTCAGGACACACAACGCCTAGCAGGTTCTGCATTATCGGCTTTAGGTATGGCGATTTCAATTTTATTGGGAGAGGAGGAACTGAATCCCCTTAATCTTTTGGAACTCTTATCAGATGCAGGCAAACTTATGACAGGTTTGCATTATGATCAAAATATCGCAAGACGAGCATTTATTTCGCCAGGCTTCAGTAGGTCAGTCAAGGCACTTCTGGATAAATCTGAAAGTGACACTTTTCTTTTCGGAGAAAAGCTGAGCGAAAAAATCAAGGATGCAAAAGATATTGAGAAGATCGGCAAGGATATGAAATCTACTAGCGGACCAAGTAAGCCCTTTCAGCGAACCACTAGTTCTTTAAATGTGAAGGGCTCATCGGCGAGATATCGCGAGACGTCGCAGATGAGCAACAGATTCAAGTCTCCGTGGTACCCTTCGAATCAGAACACTTCGAATCAGAAGAGATCGAGGTCAGTCCCGACATCCCACCGGCGTCCGTATTATCCAGCTTCGACGAGGAACTCCAAACCAATGAATCGTTTTTACAGGAAGTAGAGGTAGGAAATGCTGGTAGATTAAAGTATTTTGTGAGAAACTGGGGAAAAATTACTGACGATAAAATAGTTTTAACTTATATAAAAGGATTTAAAATTCCGTTTAATAGAAAGCCAATTCAATCTTATCCACCATTTATTCAGAATTGGACGCAGACAGAAGCTGCTGCTCTGAATTTAGAAATTACTAAGTTACTCAAACTTAAAGCTATTAATCCTTGTATTTCACAAAAAGGTGAATTTCTTTCACCTTATTTTCTTGCCGATAGGCCAGATGGAACTAAACGTTTCATATTTAATTTAAAAAAGCTTAATGAGTTTATAGTGGTGCCGCACTTCAAAATTGAAGATCTTAGAACAGCTTCTAAACTTTTAGAAAGGAATTGGTATATGTGTCATTTAGATTTAAAAGATGCTTATTTCCTTATACCTATTGAAAAAGAATACAGGAAGTTTTTAAGATTTTCTTTCCAAGGAATTCTTTATGAATTCACCTGTTTACCATTCGGCCTGAACATTAGTCCGTATGTTTTCACTAAGGTTTTAAAACCCGTGGTCAGTTTTTTAAGAAGCACAGGTTTCTTGTCAATAGTCTATTTGGACGATTTTTTGCTTTTAGGAAACTCTTTTGAGGCTTGTTCAAATAATGTGAAAAATACCATTAATTTACTAGATTCACTCGGCTTTGTAATCAACTATAAGAAAAGCCATTTAGAACCGGAAAAGAAATGTCCATTTTTAGGGTTTATTTTGAACTCAGTGACTCTGTCACTCATATATATTGATCACTCTGTCACTCATATATTTTGAGAAATTTAATAGAAACTTCATGATTATATGGTTCATATATTCTACAAAAATACTTTTGTTACCACAAAGAATATTGCAATTTTCCCAACTTGTTTGTCACAATTACAAGTAATTCCAATTCGATGAGAACACTTTTACGACTGATACCCATAAGCTCTTGTAGAACGGAAAAAATTGCTTGAAAATGAGCCAAAAAACAGTAAAAAATATTGATTAT
>NC_046659.1:58526523-58530291 GCF_010883055.1 Belonocnema kinseyi
ATCGACTCGGGATACTTATAAGATACTACTATGATTTTTTCAGATTTTTTGGTCCAAAAATAAATTAGGCCAAAAACCGGCCTTACCGACCCTCCCCCTTTGGTGACCTTATTGGTTTTTGAAATAATCAAGAAAATATTGCCAGGTCTCTCAATGTCTGGTGAATCTTTATTTTCAGTAAGATGATGGACTTTTTTAAAAGATTCAAACTACCTCATTGGATTTATCCTCGGCAGTAAAAACTTAACCATTTTTCCGTGGAGGGTAGGCAGAAAATTACCATTTTCATTTTTTGTAAAGACTCTTGCCATTTGCCATAAAGTATTATCTTTAACCTGTAAACTTTCTAGCTTACTGTCCCAGTTTTTATTGTTAAATTCCCTGATGTTTCTTTATATTAATTTACAAAGTTTATTTTTCTTGTCTCTTCAGAATAGGTTCTTTGGTAACCTCTGCGAATATAATGTTTAAGTTTAATTAAATTATCTAATTCTTTGGACAGTCTCATTTAATCGACTTTTTGCGCCGAAAGTGGTACAGCACGATTGAATGAATTATTCATACCATTGAGAAAGCTGTCTACACATCCCTCTACATCAGAAATTGTTTTTAATTTGCTATCTAATATATCATTTTTGTTGAAATCATTTCGCAATAAACCCCAATTGAAAAATTTATAATTTCTAAATTTCCGCGTCTCAATCTCGATATTTTTACTTTTGCACTTCCAGACTTGATTTTTCCCATTAAAATCGCGATAATTTAGCATCTTATTCTCGGCTTTAAGTATAAGTTTAAGTTTTCTCGTATCAATTTTTCTTTTTGGAAGATTATGCGCAGATACTATCACTGTACCATTTTGTAATCTAATCCCTACGGTTTCAATTGAGTTTGTATTTCAAGGTACTTCTAAGTATTTAAGCGTATTTTTAACTAAGATTAGAACACCGCCTCTTTTTCTATCAATACTTATGTCGCCCCTAACAATATTGAAATACGAAAATTTAGTTTATAGGGTAGAATTAAGATTTGTCTCATTGACAAGCATAATATAGATATTATTTTTTAGAATAAATTCGAGAAGTTCAATGCAATGTTGCAGAATACAATTGGCATTCCAATGTGAAAGACTAACGCCATTAATGCAAGACCTAGTTACTGCCATTTAAAACTACTTCAGGAAATACTTCTAACCTAGAAATATGATCCTTACAATTGACTAATTTAGCATTTAATTCCTTAACCGGTCTCAACTTCTTACCTATTTCGCACAGCTCGTTGAGTTTCCTCACTTCAGTCAATAACTCTTGAAATTCTCATATGGATGACTCCTGTTAACGATGCGTTCTCTCAGTTTGAATTCTTGGAAACGGCTAGATTTTTGTCTCTCGTGATGTTTTCTGCTGTGCAGTGACCTCGGCTCGTTTCAGTAGAGGAAAGTTACTCTTTGTCATATCAGGCGCTGGTTCCCTTGATGCTGCTGTTTTCGCATTCAATCCGGTTTTTCTTTGCTTGTTCGATCATCTATCTCATCCTGGTCTTCATCTAACAAGAGATCGAATTGATTAGATGTGGTTATAGTTGATTGCTTTCCGTCTTTCCTAGCCCTTCTATGCGGCATCTTGAAGCAAAGTTTTCCTTTTCTCGATGGTGCTCGGAGGCGAGCCACCGGGCCATTTCGCTGGCCCCACCACTAACGCCATTTAACCTTTCTTCGGCCAAATATTTAGTGCAGAATATGTTCAAATTTGTTCAACCAAAAGTAGAATTTGTGCATCACCGGAAGTACCTGATTCCTCAAAAAAAAAAAAACACTGGCAGAGCCAGCGAAACATTTCGCTGGCCCCGACTTGATCCAAAATCAATTTTATGTGGTCCAATTATTTTCGTCCTAATTTGTTCAAATTTGTGCAACCAACTTCAACCACTAAAAACTACTCGCTGTGCGAAAAACAGCATGGCGGTGCCAGCGAAACGTTTCACTGGTCCCGGCATTATCAAAAATAATCTTTATTTAGGCGAATTATTTCAGTGTTAATTTGCTGAAATTTTTGGGAATAACTTTAACCCCTATGTGGCAAACACTGCGGCGGGGCCAGCGAAACGTTTTGCTACCCCCGACCTTATCTAAAATCTACTTTATATAGGTGCACTATTTTCGTCTTAAATTGTTCAAATTTTTTTAACTAACTTGAACCCCTAAAAACTACCCCTTATACGGCAATCACTATGGCGTGGCCGGCGAAACGTTTACCTAGCCCCGACATTATCCAAAATCAACTCTATATGGGTGTATTATTTTCGTATTGATTTGTTCAAATTTGTACAATTAACTTCAACCCCTAAAAACTACCCTGTGCGAAAAACAGCATAGCGGATCCAGTAAAACGTTTTTCTGGCCCCGACATAGTGTTTGCTACATAAGGGGTAGCCATTAGGGGTTGAAGTTGGTTGCACAAATTTGAACAATTTAAGACGAAAATAACGGGCCCCTATAAAGTTGATTTTGTATAATGTTGGCGTGAGCAAATCATTTTGCTGTTCCGAACATGGTGTTAGCCAAAAAGGGGGTAGTTTTTAGGATTTGAAGTTGGTTAACGAATTTGAAAAAATTAAGATGAAAATAATACGCTCATATGAAGTTGTTTTTGGATCATGTTTGGGCCAGCGAAACGTTCCGCTGGCTCCGCCAATGTTTTTTTGACAAATCAGGTACTTCTGGCGATGCACAAATTCTAATTTTGGTTGAAGAAATTTCAAAAAATTCCGCACTAAATATTTGGCTTAAAAGAAGTTAAATTTGCGTGAGTAGTGAGACCAGCGAAATGGTCCTGCGTGCCACATTGATAACCGAGTTATCAGCGATCAATATAGGGGGCAGGGGGCTGATGCCATTTTTCTAAACTAATAAAATTTTTTTAAATACATCATACCTATCTTTCATAACTTCAAAAGCGCTCAAATGCGCCACCACTAGCAATTTTTACGCTAGTTAATTAACAAAGATAACCTATTTTGAAGGGGAGGGGGCAGTGTAACGCAGAACTTGAATCCTTAACAGTGATGTGCAATATAAAGTTGAGGACATGGATTCATTCGTCTTCAATTGCGCTCATATGCGCTATACATTTTTTGGAAAATTTTGAAAATTGGCGAAGATATGGAGTTACCAAATTTTACAAAGTGATGACCAACTAAATAAAAAGTTTGAAATCCGCATTGATGAAGGGAGTTTGCTATGGAGATTCAAATGCGCTCATATGCGCCATAAAGAAAAAATGTTGCGCCACATTGATAACCGAGTTATCAGCGATGAAAATGGAGAGGGGCTGGTGTCATTTTTCTAAACTAATAATATTTTTTTAAATTCATCATACGAGGGTAGTTCAATAAGTCCTTAGAATGAAGTATAAAAACAATTTTTTTTGGGTAAATTTTTTTTTATTTTTCAACATAATCTCCTTGGAGCTCTATATACTTGGTCAATCGCTTTTCAAGTTTTTTTAATCCTTCAGAAAAGTGCGTTTTCGGAAGTTCCTCAAAATAAGCACTTACAGAGGCAATGGCGTCTTCGTTGTCTGGAAATCTCTGTCCACCGAGCCATTTTTTCAAGTTTGGAAACAAGAAAAAGTCACTGGGGGCTAAATCTGGTGAATACGGTGGGTCTTCGACCAATTCGAATTTTAGTTCTTCAATTTTAGCCATCGAAACGAAGCATGTGTGAACTCGGGCGTTGTCGTGATGAAAGAGAATTTTTTTTCTCGCCAA
>NC_046659.1:58530391-58532606 GCF_010883055.1 Belonocnema kinseyi
TTTTTTTCAATTTGTTATAAAAACACGTAAACTCAGAAGATGTGGACTGTGACTGCATCATATATCTAGTCGGGAGTGGTGCTGACTGAAAACAGATGATTTAGAGCGATTCGCGCGTTGTCTGTTGGTCATTCTAAGGACTCATTGAACTATCCTCGTACCTATCTTTCATAACTTCAAATGCGCTCAAATGCGCCACTACTAAAAAATGTTGCGCTCGCTAATCGAAAAAGATATCAAATTACCCAAGATGTGAAGGTAACAAAATTTCACTAAGTGATGACCAACAAAATAAAAAGTTTTCAATCCGCATTGATAAACTGACTCTTCTATGGGGTTTTGAATGCGCTCATATGCGCTACTTTCAAAATGAACAAAAATACATAATCAACCCCCTCATTGCCACTTGTTACCGACCAACTATCCAATGATACCTTCAAATAACCTAAATTGCACTATACAATTTTGTGAAGAGCTTTTTGTATAGAATTTCGCATGCGCTCATATGTGCCACTTTCGAAATTAACAAAAAACAATAATCAACCCCCTCATTACCACTTGTTACGATCTACTATCCAAAGCTTTATCCAAATAACCTAAATTTCAATATAAAAATGTATAATGGTCTCTTCGGATAGGATTGCAAATGCGCTCATATTCGCCACTTTCATAATTAACAAAAAACCATAATCAACCCCCTCATTACCAATTGTTACCGATCGAAAACAAGTTGTAATAAGGGGGTTGATTACGGTTTTTTGTTAATTTTGAAAGTGGCGCATATGAGCGCATTAGAAACCCTATCCAAAGAGACTTTTATACATTTTTATATTGCAATTTAGGTTATTTGGAGATATCATCGGTTGTTGGATCATTAACAAATGGTAATGACGGGGTTGGTTATGTTTTTTTGCTTAATTCGAAAGTGGCGCATATTATCGCATTTTATATTCTATATGAAGAGACCTTTATAAATTTTTATATTACAATTTAAGTTATTTGTAGATTTCGTCGGGTATAGGATTGGTAGCAAGTGGTATTGAGAGGGATGATAAGGGTCTTTTGTTAATTGGGAGGGTGGCGCATATGAGCGCATTTGAAATCCTATACGAAAAGATCATTATAAATTTTTATATTGCAATTAAAGTTATTTGAAGATATAATCGGATAGTATATCGTAACAAGTGTTAATGAGGGGGTTGATTTTGTTTTTTTGTCTATTTTGAAAGAGGCGCAAATAAGCGAATTTAAATCTTATCCCAATAGATCAATATACATATTTATATTGCACTTTAAGTTGTTTGGAGATATCATCGGATAGTGGATCGTAACAAGTGGTTATGAAGGGGTTGTTAATGTTTTTTTGTAATTTTGAAAGTTGAGCATATTAGCGCCTTTGAAAGCCCATCCGAATATACCCTTAGACATTTTTATATTGAAATTTAGGTTATTTGAAGATATCATCGGTTGTTGGATCGGTAACAAGTGGTAATGAGGGGGTTGGTTATGGTTTTTTGATAATTTTGAAAGTGGCGCATATTATCGCATTTGATATCTTATCCGAACAGATCATTATAAATTTGTATATTGCAATTTTGGTTATTTGGAGATATCTTTGGATAATAGATCGTAAAAAGTGGTAATGAGTGGGTTGTATATGGTTTTTTGTTAATTTCTAAAGTGGCGCATATGAGTGCATTCGAAATTCTATACAAAAAGCTCTTCATAAAATTGTATAGTGTAATTAGGTTATTTGGAGATATCATTGGATAGTGGATCGGTAACAAGTGGCAATGTGGGGGTTGAGTATGGTTTTTTGTCAATTTCGAAAGTGGCGCATATGTGCGCATTCGAACCCCATAGGAAAGTCACTTCATCCACGCGGATTGCAAACTTTTTATTTTGTTGCTCATCACTTCGTAAAATTATCTTACCTCCATATTTTGGGCAATTTTCGAAATTTCAAAAAAAAAATGTATATAATGGCGTATATGAGCGCTTTTGAAGAGGAATGAATCCATGCTCACAACTTTATATGGCATATCACTGTAGAGGATTAAACACCTGCGTGACACTGCCCAATCCTACAAAATATGATATCTTTGTTAATTAGCTAGCGCAAAATTTTTCTAGTGGAGGCGCATTTGAGCGCATTGGAAGTTATGAAAGATAGGTATGATAAATTTGAAAAATATTATTAGTTTAGAAAAATGAC
>NC_046659.1:58532706-58535752 GCF_010883055.1 Belonocnema kinseyi
CCCCCCCCCCCACACACACACAGCGTAACACCTGATATTTATCGGCGGCGCATTTGAGCACCTTTGGGGCGCAATTTAGTGGGCTATAGAAAACCCGAAAATAAGGAGGAAGAGGGGGGCTGGCGTAACTGACCTCTACGTCTCTTCGTTTTAACAAAATTCGAAGTTATATGTATGTTTATTTTGTTTGAAAATCGAATTAAGCCTATGAGATATATTAAAATTTTTTTTGTAATAGTATAGATTGTGACAGTTTTTACCAGAAATTAATGCTGAGTTTGGGTAAAAATTTCAACAAAACCCACACTGTAAAAAAAGATTTATGTAAAATTACAAAGTTTCGGAAAATTACATATTGTATCATTGTAAATATCACACATCCTACGTAAAGCGTTTCTGTTTTTAGTTAGTCGTTTTATATAAGATGGAAGAGGTTTGTGAAAAGTCTCTGGTATTTTCCTAGGGATTGATTCGTCATAGGCGCTGTAGATGACACCGATCAACGAGTCAACTCTCGTCTCTATATCCTTAATAGATTGTAGATTAGAATTTATAACTATATTATTATTAATAACGGATCGCAGGTTTGGCCAGTTAGCTTTTTTTATAGTTCTAATATACATTTTTTTAGTTTTCGGAAGACATTTGAAACGTTTAGGTTAATTATCACAGGGTTATGATCTGAAAAGAGGTTATCAATGACATTTATATCGGTGAAAAGGAACGTCTTTGGTAGGCCAATGTTCACTATGCTCGGCAAAGCATTAATATATGAATACAACGTGAAATTATTAGGCGCCAGAATTAAACACATAATTTTGATCGCATACTGTTGTAAGATTTCTTCATTTACATTACCCCTATTGCACCTACAATTCATAATTTGGGCGTTTAAATCTTCTAAAAAAAGACCTTTTGACTCTTGTCATTGTACTCCATGTATGCTTGGCTGGTCCAGAGGTCGTAAGAATCTTCAGTGTTGCTGCAGGCCTCAATAGTGGAAAATTGGATTGTCTTCTTAGGGATGGTACCCCTCTGCTGGGAAGTCTATCAAGAATAGGGTTGGTTTTTCTTGATTCTATTTTTTGTAGATGCAGAACATACTTTTTGAATTTATAGTAGTTCGCTGTGTGTGCACCATTGCAATTTACACACTGCACTGGATCAGTTGATTTTTTGGGGCACACATTATTAAGATGTGGTCCTACACATTTTACACATTTTGGGTCACTTGCCCAAACTGTTGACACCCGTGGCACTGAAGTCACACATCTGGTATTCCTAAATTTCTGCTAGCACATCTTGACAGAGCAGATGTATCTGACGCCCCGTACTACGCGTAGATCAATGTTTGGCTCCGGCGTGAAGGACCCTGGCGGACCGAAGGAACCGAAAGGAGCCTCTACAAAGTACCTTTAGAAGCCCCAGTGAGTCCCCCTTCGGTTACTTCTTAAAAAACTAAAAAAAAAACCAATAATATCACTTTTAAATTTTTGAAATTCGGATTCTACGTTAAAATACGAATTAGAAGCTCACGGTGTAATCACAATACTTTTTCTTCCAGCGTTAAAAACTTTTAGAAATAAAATACCTGTAATTTACACGGGCCGAAGGCGGCTTCATGTGCATCTTCTTTTAGTAGCAGTTAAAAAGCGTTCCGTCGGTAACGTTAAAAATTTTGTGTTGATGCTAACGCCACGCAGTGGAAACCTCAGACAACATAGATGCGATGCATATTAGAGAGAATTTTATTTTTAAGGTGAAACGGTAACTTCCTCCAAATAGTTTCAGCAAAACCACTCGCAAAATAATGCATTAATTCAAATTTTGTTTTTTCCACTGTTAAAAGTATATCGAAATCTATGGCGGGCTTCTCTTCAAAATTAATTTTTTTCATTTTAAAAAATTTTTATTAACAAAATCTGAGATTATCGCATTCCGAAAATTTTGGATGTTAAAAATGGGAGAAGCCCGCCATGCGGAAAGTACTAATGAACATAATATCAATAAAAAAAGATTAAATTATTCATTTATTTAAACATGGTTTTGCTGAAAACAAAGTAAAATAAACCAGGAAAAATTCTGCGGAAAACCGGTTTTTTAGTTCCCGGCTTTACCGCCAGTGGTCACTACTGATCTATTCTTGACTTGAGACTATCCTTGCGAAAACTGCAATGTCGGTAACATTGGAGAACTGATACCTGCGTATACCTCAGATCAAGACGAAGCCCTTGCTTATGACCCCATTTATTCCAGATCAAATAATGTGAGATTCTTTCACAAAGGTTTTCTTTCTGCCAAACCTCTTGAAAAATAATACAAAAATTGAAATTTCGATTATTTAATGTTTACTGCTACATATATTGATAAGGCGGGCTTCTTTCGAAATCAAATTATATCCGAAATTACACTTTTAGTATTTAAATAAAATAGAAGTGATTATTCAGCAATTTATCTCTTGGTAGATTTCGGTAAAAAAGTGTTTTTTTTTTCTATCAAAACACTCGAGAAATAATGCAAAATTTGCACTTTCGTTTATTTAATGTTGATTGATATACTTTTCTAGTTGGCGGGCTTCTCTGGAAATTAAATTATATTCGAAACTACAGTTTTAATATCAATAAAATAAAAGTGATTATTAATCAATTTATCTTTACGTAGATTTTGGTAAAAAAGTATTTTTTTCTACCAAAACACTCGAAAACTAATGCAAAATTTGCAATTTTTTTTATTTAATGTTGATTGATACACTTTTATATTTCGCGGGCTTCTCTCGAAATTAAATCATATTCAAAACTACAGTTTTAATATCAATAAAATAAAAGTGATTATTAATCAATTTATCTTTCCCTAGATTTCGGTAAAAAAGTGTTTTTTTTTCTACCAAAACACTCGAAAAATATTGCAATATTTGCACTTTTGATTATTTACTGTTGATTGATACACTTTTCTATTTGGCGGGCTTCTCTCGAAATTAAATTATATTAGAAACTACAGTTTTAATATCAATAAAATAAAAGTGATTATTAATCAATTTATCTTTCCG
>NC_046659.1:58535852-58537696 GCF_010883055.1 Belonocnema kinseyi
TCCAAGGAGATTATGTTGAAAAATAAAAAAAAATTTACCCAAAAAAAATTGTTTTTATACTTCATTCTAAGGACTTATTGAACTACCCTCGTATTTAGCTTAAGGCAAATAACAGAAAAAAGTTTGAGAGTAGGAAAAAAAGTTTTCTGTGTATTTGTTCACCTAGAAAAAGCTTTTGACAAGGTAGATAGAAATAAACTTTGGGAAGTCCTGAAAGAGTATGGAGTCAATGGATGGATCCTACAAGCTCTAAAAACAATATATACAGGTAGCAAAGCGAGTGTAAGAGTGAATGGGAAACTGAGTGACTGTTTCGATATTATTCAAGGAGTTAGACAAGGATGCGTTATGTTTTCATGGTTATTTATATTATTTATGGACGGGAAGATAGATGAGGAATTACATAGATAGACGAATAAATGAAGGTAAGTAGGTTATTGGTAGAGCAGGTCACCTTATTAGAAGTAAAAATATATCAAATAAAGCTAAAATGGCAATACATAATTCCATATTTGTACCGACAGTACTACACGGTAGCGAGACATGGATTTATCAAGAAAAAGATAAAGAGTAAAATTAACGTAATTGACATGAGATTCATGCGCATAATATGCGGGAAAACCCTGATGGACAAAGTAAGTAACGAGACAATTCTAAAAGAATGTGGTGCAGAAGAGACGCTAGTAGACACATGGGAAAGAAATCGGTTAAGATGGTTCGGACATGTTGAGAGAATGCCAAATGAACGATTCACGAAACAAGTGTATCAAGGTAAAGTAAATGGCAGCGTGTCCAGAGGTAGACCGCGGAAAGAATGGTTAGAATGTGTGAATGAGACCCTAGTTAAAAAAGACATAAGAAGTCACAGAAACACGAGAGCCTGCATAAAAAAATGCATGGACATAAAAGAAGCTAGAGAAGTATGCCAGGACAGGAAAGTATGGAACCAAAAAAAAAAAATTACACTGTTAAATTTTTTGGAATTCTAAAACACTTCTATAATACAAGCGCAAGGTAAAATTTCAAACAAGTTATTGGAATGGCGATACCGCAACACATGTATTGCAAGTTTTGTAATTCGTGGAGTCATCGTAGAGCGAACTCTATGAGGTATTTTAAGATTCCAATATTTACATTACATTTTGGAAGTAAGCTTCAAATTCATTTATCGGAAGTTTCCAACACAAATTTTTTATAGTGTAGCGTTAAAAACTCGAATAACCGAATTTTTCATTTATAGGCATTTCCATGTCAAGTGTCATTTTCTAAAAAAAAAATGATTAACATTATTTAAAATGTTGTTGGTCCTAACTGCTACGTTCGTTTGAAACATGTTTACAAGACATGTGTACGCGCATGGTGATTAGGCGCAGTAGGAGCCCAAAGTCGTTTTGTTTTTGACCTTTTTTGACACATTTGTTTTGTTTTTGAGCCATTTTGAAAAAAATAAATAAGGTTACTGAGTTTCAAGAAATTGAAGATCAAAAAGAGTTGTTTCTTCTTTTGAAATGCTCAGGATACTTTCCATAGTAGTATGTAAATCTCTGCCTTCTTGATTAGAAACGTGTAACGGTTGTTTGCAAGGAAATAATGCGTTTTCTTTAGAAAAACTTCAAACTTTATTATTAAATTTGTAATCATCATACATTATCTTTTATTATAATCAAGCAAGGCAATGAGAGGCATATCCTGAATTTAATATTTCGGAATTTCAACAGTTAGAAGAAAATACATTTTCTTATTTATTACCAGGTGTATACATATGAAACCGGTATTGCCATCTAGCGGCCAGTAGGCACACTTGTAGGCACTGTCGGAACTTACCATTTGTGCTAATTGGCGTA
>NC_046659.1:58537796-58543312 GCF_010883055.1 Belonocnema kinseyi
ATCGACTCGGGATACTTACAAGATACTACCATGATTTTTTCAGATTTTTTGGTCCAAAAATAAATTAGGCCAAAAACCGGCCTTACCGACCCTCCCCCTTTATTTATATGACTAAAAATATGCACTATAAAATTTTCTATTGGGATATGTTACTAAAAAATTCAAATTTGACCTGAAAAAAAATGTAACCCAGGTGCCATCAAAAACGACGGCGTTTCGGCGTATCCCCTTTTGATCGCCAGCGGTTCAATTATATTTCAAAAAAATATAACCATAACATGTCCACTGCTATGGTGTTATTGAACCTCGAAAAATCATTTGACATATAACCGCCAGGAAATTTATCGTCGCTCTAAATAGAAGTATGTCAAAAGAATTTAATATTGCTGCAGGTGTGTGACGGGGCTCCATTCTTGTGCCGATTCTTTTTATCTATTATATTAATGATTTTCCTATCGAATTAACTATAGAATTGGCTCTATTCGCCGATGACACAGCGATATATGTATGTATAGCATCTTGGAGAAAACGATTAGGTGTTTCTAAATTACAAAAATATCTGGAAGAAGTTTTAGAATTCCTTAATGCCTGGAAATTAGAACTTAGTGTAAAAAAACTTGATTTCGCTATTTTCACCAAAAAAGCTAGGAAGAAAAAATTTTCTGACCTCATAGTCGAGGATGAAATTATAATTTTTTTAAATTTCATGAAGTATCTGCGAGTTTATTTAGACTCTAGGCTGCCATTCACAGGGCATATCAAACATGAAAGGAAAAAAGGGTTCCAAATGATAGGTATAACTTTGTATTGTCTGATATGCAGAGGAAGTTCATTGAGTGTAAAAAAAAAATTAATTCGATATAACATGATAATAAAAACTCTAATGTTGTATGCTGCTCCGCTTTGGAGCAGTTCTTTTCCAAGTAATATTGTAAAACTACAAATAGTACAAAATAAATGCCTGCGCATGACTTCAATACCTAATCCCGCAATAAAAAATTTAACTGTACATTTTAACTGCCATTTAAATTCAAACATAAGCTGCCATACCAAATGTTAATGGACAAACACGAATAGGTTATGTTTCAACTTGCTCCCGACGTTGTAAATAACGCGTTTGATGCTTTATATACCTAGATATAAGATTAGTTTGTAGTGCAAATTTATAAATTCATGGGTTTTTTTAAATCTTAAAAAATGTTTTCCCAAAAACACTATGAAATTTGTATACTAGACAATTTTATGTAACAATTTATCACAATTTGATTCACAAATAATAGGATTAAACGCTCTAAAAAGAGACAAGAGCCTCAAAAAAATGTTTATAATGATGTACATGGACTTCGCGAAGTCCGCTGGGCACTTTGTAATTTTCTTGATGATTAAGACACTTTTCAAAACAAAAACAAACTTGTATTTTATTATGAAATTGGATTTCAAAACGGTGTCACTTTGCAGGTTGGTTATATAATTTTTTATTTATATTTTCAAAAGTTTTGTAATAGTCACGGCACAAAAATATCGTCATAAAGTTAACTTTAACTTTAGCTTCGATTTTTCAACGTATGAAATTAAATTATTAATTTTAAGATGAAATAGCATTTGAAAAAAAACATTTAATGAACTTCAGCTGCCAGACCCACCCTTTACTATTTTTCAACCAAGTTTTTACTGGCTATGGTCCCTAAACAAGGTGAAAATAATCAAAGAAAGTGGACTAACAAATTCTCTAATCATTTCAAGAATGAGAATCATAGCAAGCGGCTAAATACACCTCGTATTGCTGAAGTCTTACGATCGCAATTTCCTACAGCATATAAAGATCTAAAAATATGTGCTTCATGTAGGAAGTACATCAGTACCCAGTGGGCACAAAATTTAGCGACGTCTTTACGACATCTTTACGACAACTTTACAACATCCTATGTCCATGTCGTTTCAGTGTCTTTTCGATATCGTAAAGACATTGTCAGATCATATGACTTATTTACGATATCATAAAGACACCTTAACGACATGGACATAGGATTTCGTAAAGTTGTCGTAAAGATGTCGTAACGATGTCGTAAGGACGTCGCCAAACTTTGTTCCCACTGGGTAAACTGTAATAAAGACCAGAGCCAAATTTAAATGACATCGATCAGCCTCATAATGATGTTCCTGTGGATGAAAATGTTGATGATGTTGAAACTAATGAAATCGTCATATCAAATGAAAAAATTATGTCAAATGATGACGAACCGGGCTTCTCCTTCGGAAAAATCGAGATGAATGTTACGCTGTGCAACGAGAAATATCATGAGACCACAATTGAAGTTCTAGATCAAATCAAAGAGAAATTTAAATTATCAACGAGTAGAGCTGAGAAACTTCAACTTCTCACATTTGCCCCAAAGCCTTGGAGTTGCAGACAACTAATGCTCGAATTCGAAACATCCGAATGACAAGCTAAAAATGCAAAAAAGTTAGTTTCTGACCTAGGATTTTATCCCTGCCTACGCCAAAAAGAGGAAAGCCTTTGTGTCTTAAAACTAATGATCTTGTACATGCAAATTTTATGAGCGTGACGATAAGAGTCGCTTAATGTCTGGAATAATGGATTCTTTGTCTGTGCGAGTGAGTGACAAGAAAATTCTCGTTAAAAAAAAATTGATTTTTTGCAATTTAAATTAATTGTATCGAGAATTCCAGTCAGAATATGAAGAGATTGAAATGGGCTTCACGAAATTCACACAACTCAGATCGAAACATTTCGTTTTGGTAAGGAGAAGCAGTACCCACACAGTATGCGTTCGTATTCACCATGAAAACATGAAATTAATGCTAAAAGAAATAAACATGCAATATTTAATGAACGATGCAGAAATAATTTTGAATAGTTATCGTGATTGTCTAAAGTTAACTGTGTGCCCTAATGCGACAAGTTCCTGCCAATTAGGAAAATTCCAAAATTGCCCCGGTATTACTAAGTTAAAGGTAATTTGATTCAGGCTTTTGATGAGGCGGATTTGGAAGAAATAAAATTTGATTCTTTGTTGCAGACTAACAGGTGCACTTTAAAGACGCTGATCATGAATGTTTATGAATTTGTGAAGCGTTGCTAAAGCTAAGAGCCCATCATGTACTTGTTACAGAGCACCTATTAATTTTCAAAAATCTCAAGATAACTTTCGAAAATGATTAATTCGTTATATCATTTGATTTCGCTGTGAACTTTAAGTTTGTTCTCTAAAACTCCGCACAAGGACTTCACTGGAATAATGATCAGGCCACAATATTCACAGTAGTTATTTATTATGTGAAATATGGAGAATTGAAGCACAAAAGCATGGCAATCATATTGGACAATTTCAGTCATGACACTGTTGCCGTTTATGAGTACAGAGGATAATTGTGAATTATCTTAAGGCAAATTGTGCAATCCAAAAGGAGTACTACGTCTCAGACGGAACAGGTCAGCATTTTAAGAACAAGAGCAATTTTTAATACCCTAGCTCAAAAGGCAGATTTCAGAATTCTAGTTGAGTGGCAATACCATTCTACCTCTTATGGTAAGGAAGCATGTGGTGGTATAGGGGCGAATATTAAACCAAATGCAGTAAGGTTTAGCCTACAATGTTCAGCTGATGATCGCATCTTAGATGTTTCACCCCTATTTCAGTAGGCAAAGAATACTGCAAGGAAACTGAAATCATTTCTAGTAGCAAAGATGATCGCGAGGCCACTGCTAAAGATCTGAAAAGCATTACCATGAATTATAACGTACTGAATATGGGAGAGTTCAATTGAAGAAATTTTATTCAGCCACAGAATGCGACTACTTGCCAAAAGAGAAGAAACGAAAATTAGGAAACATAGTAAAAACAACTGTCAACAAAAAAACGAAAGTCAGATAGAAGACCAGATATGAGCATAAAAAATCTCTGAACTTTAGTTTTATTTAATTCATCAAACGATTTTTTCGACACGACCCCTTATTCAATAACTTGATTTTCCAAAATTAAAAATTCATCAGTGAACGTAATGCAGGAATTTAAATAATGGTAGTCTCAATCCTTTCAAATGCAGAGAGCGGTCAAATATACTAGCATATATTATTACTTTTCGTAAAAACAATACCATGAAAGAACCACGGTTCGCCGCGGGGCTCGAGCACCGACGTCATGCGTCACTTTCTAATCTACATAGCCTTCTAGGGCAAACCCTAAGCTTTCTCTTAAGACCATAAAATGAAAACAAAAAAGCTGCGTTATTTCGAAAAATAGTCTAATTTATTTTTGACCTTTATTTGTGAAGTTCAAATATTTATTTTTCGTAAGGATTCGTAGGATCAATCGAAAGGGTGTGAAAATCCCTATCAAAACTGTACCAGGCAACATTTTGTCATCGCTATTAGAAGAGTTAAAAATCGCCGAAATAGACGATATCCTCTAAAGTCACAAAACTTTCATCCCCTTGGGTAATACTTGTCCGAAGGACAAAATTTTGTCCTCATAAACTATTATTCAATAGTACAACACTTTGCCTAAATTGAACTTAGATTGCACAACTTTTACTATTTAAGTGGATACACTTGAGAAATAACGCCCCATATATCAAAAGAGTATTCAGAGAATAAGTATTCCTGTCGGGTTTGAAACTTCCCGCCTTAGATGTAATTTTTCTTCTTACCGTCAGGGGAGACACTATCTATACAGACTTGTTAAAACTAGTTTGCTTACAAGAAAGAAAGAAATTGTAACAAAGTATTAAAATAAATATTTCATTGTTGAATTAAATCATCCATATAATTTGCGTTTATGTAATAAAATAAATATTTTTTTGTGTTTCTTTAAATGACTGGTGCATTTTTTCAGTGAAATTTCAAGAAGGATAATCATTCACTTGTAAATATTGTGTGTTCTATTTATACTAATTTTTAATGAAGAAATATATGTATTTTACCAAATATTTAATCTGATCGTACTTATGGACGAATTTCAATGTAATTTTTAAATATTATCAGATAATCAATTAATCATATTAGTAATTATTAATTTGTATTATTGTTCAAAAAAAATAATATTATCTTACTTCAAAATGTACTTCTCTTCTGTTAATATCGATTATGGAAAATTAATTAATTATGCACAAAAAAAATAATTTCATCAAAATTAATTTTCTTTGTCTGAATTTGAAAACTTTAATTTGATCCTGTTTATTTCTTTGTTAAGTCCTACTGGCAGTATCACACACAGAAAATTTTCGAAAAACTTTGGACCAATAATGAAGAATTATTATCAATGCAAGGAAAGTCAAATCAGACAACAATACGTCAAGCAAAACGTTAAAAGAAAGCTGAGTTCAATAGAAAGAGAAACATTAACAATATAGATTCAGTTTCAATTTCGTGTGATATTTCGATATACTTTATTGCAAGAATACCAGGTGTATACATATGAAACCGGTATTTTTTCAAGAAAAAAACACATTTATTTCAAGAGAATGATAACAAATATTTTATTCAAAGTATGCGC
>NC_046659.1:58543412-58582350 GCF_010883055.1 Belonocnema kinseyi
ATTCAGGACCCCTCATGACTCTTGTATCTTTGACTAACTCTCTTAGTCTTTCATCCGCAACAACAAAGTCAATTATACTGCGGCTATTTCCTTTAGACCAGGCGTATATGTGGATCATTTTATGCCTAAACCAAGTGTTTGTAATAAACAGACCCCTTTCTAAGCATAGACCAACTAATTTATCTCCGTTATAGTTTGTTCTTGGATCCCCAAAATTACCTAATACTCTTTCCGTATCCTGATTTTGGATGCCCACCCAACCGTTCATGTCTCCTAGTAGAATTACTCTTTCCCCATGTTCGCAAATGTTTATTGTGTCATTTAAAGTGTCCCAGAAGGCATCTTTTACTTCTCTAAGATCATTATCAACAAGCCTGTAGCATGCTATGATAAACAGTCTTCTGATTCCTACTTTCATTCTAGCACACAGCAGTTTGAAAGACACGAAACCATGGTCTCCGAGATGCTGCTTTGCTCTTTCATTCAAAATCAGACCTACTCCTTGTTTACCATGTTTATTATTTTTTCATAATTAAAAATTTAAACAATGTTGAAAATTTCAGAAAAAACTACCACTTCTTGGCATTACTATAAGAGAGGATATTCATAAACAATAATAAATTGTTTAAACAATTATTTTCGTAAAATGTAATTAATTATTACTTCGCTTTAAGTAAAAAGAGGAAAACAGGTGGAAAATTAAAAAAATGCAACTTTATAGAATTATTAAAAAATGAAATTATTATTGAAAATGATAATAAATTATTTTTGTTAACTTCAAATAATTATTGTCTTGCTTTAACTGAAAAGTCGGGAGCAATTTGAAGAATTTAGAAAAAATAGCAAATTTTAATTAAAAATATAATTAATAAATAGATTTGATAAGAATCAAATCAATTCATTCTTCGATTATTAATGTATTATTTAATGTACTAAAAACAACTGGTACTAAAATAAACCACAAAAAAATAATTATTAGCGCCAAAAACTGCAAAACCCGTATTCTATAGCCCACATTTAACACATGGTACAAAATTGCCACCAGGCCCAAATCTGGCGGAAGACCCAAAATCAATATATGGTCCTAATATTCCAAAGACCCAAAATCGACATAAACCCCAAAATTGGCACAGGGCACACAATTTACATATAGTACCCAAATTTTACTTAGGTCCAAAAATTGCCATATGATTCAAAATTGATATAGGGTCCAATATGTACATATGTCCTAAAACTGGCCAAGGAGCCGAAGTTTACCAAGGACCCAATATGGCCATAAGTCCCAAAATTGACATGAGACGAAAAATATAAGCACTAGACGCTACGAAACCCTCCCTTGTAGGCACTCGGCGCCTACCTTGCTTAACCCTTAACTGACACAACTCCTTTTTATTACGTAAATAGCACAACGGGTGTTATTCACCCCATGTGCTGAAACGTTTAGTACGGTTAATTCGAGCTCAAAAATTTTTGGGGTGTTTTTTACCCATTGTATCAGTTAAAGGTTAAGATTAGTTTTTTCTGATGGGAAATTAGTGTTAAACTTCATAAGGTTTGCGGGACCTCAACATATAATTTTTTTCACTAAAAAAAAAGGATATACTTTTTTGTGGATTCGACTAATGTCATTATTATTAATAATAAAGTGCAATACTTTGTCTGTCGACATTATATTTGCTATCGCTTTTTCCGTATTTTTGTATTGCAACATTTTAAAGCATAAATACTTTAGTTTGAACTAGAAATTATAATTGCAGGTTGTAATCGGATTAACAACAATTAAAATCGCAGCGGAGATGGTATCAATAAAAAAACATTAACCCCGCATTCACCTAATTCTTTATTTTTTTAAACAAAGGACAAAAAAGGTTTTTTCCTAATTTTTTTCTTGTTTGGAGAATTGATTTCACATATAAAAAAAAATAAAAATATAGAAACGAAGCCGGTCAGAGCTGTAACGGCTGAGTGCACATTTGTCAAGATCGCAACCTTTTAAATGAAAATTGTTCCATTTTTGATAACTTTCAATTCAAAAGAAACGAAATTTTCAATTAATTTTCGTTTTGAGATATTCGAATTTTTTAGACTTCAAGTCTGATTGATTTCATTTTAAAACTTATTATACAATTATGAATGTTTCACTAAAAAAATTGTGTATAATTTCGAAGCCGCTTTAGAATGCGACGTATTTGAATCAAAAACTTGAAATAAGTAAAAAATTACACATAAGAAAATATATTTCTATTATAATTATTATTACAGTATACACGTACTGCCGTGATATTTAAGAAAGCTGTATCTACAAAAAATAAAAAATGAGTTTTTTATATCGTTGGTATCTTAAAAAAAAGATACATCCGTTTATGAAAATTGTTTTTTAAAATTTTTAATAAAATTAAAGATAATTTTTCTATAATTTTTGCAAAAAGCCGCATCTTTTATTTCTGGCGAGTCGTGTTAGGTAAGAAAACAGTATCTACAGAAAATTTTCCGTAACTGCCATGTTACACAAGAAAGCAGTCCAAAGATACGGCTTTCTTCAAATTATGGGACCTCAGAAAACGCAGTATCTACAAATTAAATTATTACAAATTGCAAAATGAACACAAATAATTATAAAAATTGTGAACAGGAAGCAATACATTTACTTCGCCCAGTTGTTAATCGATTCGAATTTAAATTTATTAAAATTTAAAAGTATTGCATTATTATTATTTTTGTACTTTTAAGGATTTTAATTAAAAGAAATACAATTTTCATTCCTTTCAATTTTAAATGCTCTATTTTTCAAAATTCTAATAGGAAAATATTAAATTTATAACGTAGCGAAATCATCCTATTTTTGAAAATAAAGAAAGCTTAATTAAATAAATATTTCCTTTATTTGAATAAAAATTTTCTAAAATTAATTAGTAATACGAGCCAGCCGTAAATTCAAATTATTCGCAGATACTGCTTTCTTGTGAACACCAAGGCTGCTTTCCGAGGCCGGGTGTTCGCAAGAAAGCAGTTTCTACAGATGCGGCGGTTTTGCATAATTTCGGTTAAGATTTTTTGCAGTATCTGCATTTTTTATAACAAATTAACGATTTATTTAATTTTTTTCGGGAATGAAAAGATCACCTGTAAATTAGCCAAGAACAATAAAAAAAGTTTAAAAAGTAGTTTTAAATGCGCGGTCTACACGAATAATGAGTTTAATAGTTTTCTCCGATTATCTCGGTTTGCTTTTTTTGTAGATACTGTTTTCTAAAACATTTAAAGCTTATCAATTTTAAATGTTCTATTTTTTTAATTAGAAGAGTTCTTCTTTAATTTCTACTATAAATTTGATATCTAGTCATAGTATTATATTATACTTACGTTTAAATTTCAGAAAAGCCACGTATATTAGGAGTAGAATTCCAGTTATAATCTTCATTTTTTGTAAACAGACACAATTATAGAGAACTGAATACTTATTTTTCCAAATTTTCTGTAGCTGTGACTTAATAATTCACGGCTTATATACTAATTTTTATGACCTCTATCTGATAGCAATGTTGTATATAACCTTCAAACTAAGTAGAATAGTGTGGAGAAGGTTTTTAATGTTACAATTCAAAATTTTCCATAGTGTTAGATTCATTGCTCGTAGAATTTTGAATTTGTTCCTTATGTACAAAAATACAAAAAAAGTAAACAAATTCATTATACTACAAAAATTCATGATAAATTTCCACCGTCAAATTTTCTGCTGTATGTACTGAATATTTGTAACCTTCATTTGAAGAAATAATTAATACATTTTTTGAATTGTTAAAAAGACCAGTGTTTATTTTCAATTCACATAACAAGTATGTATAATTATATATAATAATATATAAATAATTATTGTATAATTTTCAATACTGTAAATTTATAAATATGGCTTTCAGTTTTATTAAATTAGCTCTGAATAACTTGTAGTACTTAATATAAAGAAAAATGTAATAATTAAGCCATAAGCCCCTACTTTCAAGGAACCTATACATTGCCTAATAAAATTTTATTTGACAAACGATTTCTCTCTTCTCAACTCGTTTATATCACAAATTTTAATTTACAGTTTCACTTAGAAATGATTGTGTGAGTGCAAGTCGTTTAGTTTTTATTTTAATGCACAAATGTTCAAAGTAACTGTGTAACGTTACTTTCATTGTCCCACACCCCCCCCCCCCCCCCCCCTTCCAGTGTGGTAATTTCGATTCTTTTTTTAATTCAAGTTTCAAACATTACCTCTTTTTGCAATAATTCAACAATACTTTAATTAATATTTAAAAACTAAAAAATGGAATAAATGTACGGAAAAAATGAATGTGTTCTATTTTATTAAATATTTCGTTTTTCCGTATGAACTAGAGCCAAGTTGATCCACTTTTTAATGCAAAACAATAATCTGAACAGAAATTCAAATTCAAATAATTCGCTCTTGAAATACCACGAAGAATCCTCACGAAAAATCTTTTTCGTATGGGTCAAAATTGTACGTACTTCAAAGCACTTAAATTTACTTATAATAGATTTTTTTGAATCACTGATATGGAATATAAAATAAGATTTCCAGCATTTAAATGGCTTACCCGATATGGCGAAACATGTATGAAAAAATTATAATTATCAAGAATCTCAGCGTGATAACTTGAAATTACTAACAATGTTTTTTTTTGGTCGCTGATAACGAATCTGAAGTAAGATTTTCAAAGTTTCAAATAGTTCAGCCAATGCGGCAGACTATACTTAAAAAAGTGTTTTTATTTTCACGATATTGGCTCAGGGTGACGTTTCATGGCCACGTTACTACTTGGCTTAACACGCGAAACTTCAAATTACTAAACCCTTCAGCCAATGAATGTGTGTAGATTACTAGGAGGATAGCATTGGCTGACGTGTGTAGTGATATGACGCTTTGCGTTTTGCGCCAAGATTGACGCTGTCATGGGATGCCACCCTCGCCCAATTTCAAATATTTAAAATCTAACTTCAAATTCATTAGCATCGACAAAAAAAATCCCAGTTTAGTATTTTTCAGTTATCAGAAGAGATAAAAATACAAAACGACTTTGAAGGAAGCAGGAAACTACTTTATAAAAAAATGAAAGGAAACAAAAGTACAGAAATTGTCAACATGACAAATAGTAGGGGGGAAATGGTATATGATGCAGACGGAATACTAGAGGGTTTCAGAGATTATTTTAGGAGACAATTCGGAGATGAAGCTATAGGACACCACAACTGCGATGTTGAACACGATGCGATGGAAAACTCAATTGAGAAAGTCTGCATCACTGAGGTTAGGGATATAATTATGAACTTGAAAAACGGTAAGGCTGCCGGGGTAGACCGTATTAACGCTGAAATGCTTAAACACGGTGTCAAGTGCATACCACATAGACGATTATCGTACCAATATACATGGGAAAGGGGGGTAAAAGCGAGTACAATAATTACAGAGGGATTAGCTTATTAAGCACCGTAAGTAAAATATATTCAAAAATACTTATTCGTAGGGTAATGAAAATAACAGAAGCAAAGATTTGGGAAGTCCAAAGTGGGTTTATGCCAGGAAGGTCATGTACGGATCAAATATTTAGCTTAAGACTAATAACACAAAAAAGGTTGAGAGTAGAAAAAAAAGTTTTCTGTGCATTTGTTGACATAGAAAAAGCTTTTGACAAGGTAGATAGAAGTAAACGTTGGGAAGTCCTGATAGAGTATGGAGTCAATGGATGGATCCTACAAGCTATAAAAACAATATATACAGGTAGCAAAGCGAGTGTAAGAGTGAATGGGAAACTGAGTGACTGTTTCGATGTAATTCAAGGAGTTAGACAAGGATGAGTTATGTCTTCATAGTTATTTATATTATTTATGGACAAAGAATGCTGAATAAACTAGATGCAAGCATGAAGAGCATGGACCTCAAAATTAACGCAAATAAAACAAAAACTATGGTGTTCGAAGGAAAGAGTGAGAAAACACTATGCAATATTTTATTAAATGATGAGAGAATTGAACAAGTTGATGAGTTCGTATACCTTGGTAGCTTATTTACTAGGGACGGGAAGATAGATGAGGAATTAGATAAACGAATAAATAAAGGAAAGAAGGTTATTGGTAGAGCAGGTCCCCTTATCAGAAGTAAAAATATATCCAATAAAGCTAAAATGGCAATACATAATTCCATATTTGTACCGACAGTACTATACGGTAGCGAGACATGGACTTATCAAGAAAAAGATAAGAGTAAAATTAACGCAATTGACATGAGATTCATGTGCATAATATGCGGGAAACCCCTGATGGACAAAGTAAGTAACGAGACATTTCTAAAAGAATGTAGTGCAGAAGAGACGCTAGTAGACACATGGGAAAGAAATCGGTTAAGATGGTTCGGACATGTTGAGAGAATGCCAAATGAATGACTAACGAAACAAGTATATCAAGGTAAAGTAAATGGCAGCGTGCCCAGAGGTAGACTGCGGAAAGAATGTTTAGAATGTGTGAATGAGACCCTAGTTAGAAGAGACATAAGAAATCACAGAAACACGAGAGTCTGCATTAAAAAAATGCATGGACATAAAAGAAGCTAGAGAAGTATGCCAGGACAGGAAAGTATATCGGCAAATAGTTAATAAAAAGAGTGCCAGTAGAGTGAATGACGCTTGAAACAAAAGACCTTCGATACTAATGGATCCAAGTGGGGAACTTCACATGGCGACTTTGTGAGATTCTTCGCTTGGGGTGATTGCTAGAGAGATTGATCAACAACCTGGGTCGGAGCAGTGTTGCGGAACGAACGTGTTCCTCCTTTCCCCTACCAAGTGAGTCAAGCCTACCCCGAAAGGGAAATGTCTTAATGGTGTAATAATAATAATAATAATAATAATAATAATAATAACGCTGAGTTTCTAGATATTAAAAATTTTGTACATATGGCCCGCCATTATAAATCAGCCAACCAATTTTTTAAGATTTGTCTTTAAATAGGATATCAGCGACATAAAATATTCTAGGGTAAGTAATTCTTCCAATTCATTGAAGCATATACAGGCTGATGCGTCACTGAACCATGACCCTTACGGCAAAAGGGGTGCAGATTTATCATGAACCTTAGTTTATATTGAAAAACTGAATATTAACTAAAATAGAACCTATTCATTTCTTCGCAAATTTTTTTAGTATTTTGAGACTATATTAAAAATTGTTGCAGTTATTTTAAAAAAGTGATATTTGAAATTAGCAATACAAGCCCCATCGAAATGACTCGAAGTGCACGTGAAACAAATTTTAATTCTTTTATCTAATTAGTTAAAAGTATAAAAATTTAATCTTAAGTCAAAACAATTTCATATTGAAAAATTAAAAAAAAAAATTGTTACAATAAATTTGACCCTCTAGAAATGTTGAAAACAATTTTCAAAAGGTCATTTTTAACATCATATAATTACTAAGGACTCGGCAACACCCGTTTCAAAAGAATAATCATCATTTTTAGAGCGGTAACAAAAAATGTGGTAATATATGGCATATTGGGCAATAAATATTTCACAGAAAATAATATGGGACAAAGGGTAACATTGCAAATGAGCTAATGTGGCTATCTTTTCCATGAAGATATAGAAAATTGGATTAATGATTTTGTTGTATTTATTAGTACAATACAATATTTTACTATCTTTTCTAAAAACATACATACAATTTTGGTCTCTGTTTTTGATTAGGTCAGTATATTTAATATAATATTTTACTATACTTCCTAAAAACATCCTCGACTTCTGAAACAGCAGATGTAGCGGCGGCAATATTCTTTTACATATTAACATTTTAACATATTTCATAACCGGGGTCGTTGCATGATTTACAACAATTCCATTTTTCCATAATAAATCACCTCTTCACATTGGTTGAAGAAAATTGAAACCCTAGTGAATAAATCTTCTGGCTGTCTGATGTCAGATCTGACCCAGATCTGAGCGACGTCTAGACCGTCTAGTCATGACAGTCTAGTCTGGCCCAGATCTGGGACTGATCAGCAATCCATAACATACAAATTTCTATGCAATCAATCAACCAACGTTTTTTTAACATTTTCTAAAAACTGTCAGGGTGTCTAAGATTATACAAAATAAGAAATTAAACATGATTACAAATTAATTTTTTCTTAAAAATTACATTTCACATTATTATGAATCGTTGTAAACTAGTCCAAAACTCGTAAAAATTAAAAAGTTACACGAAGAAAAATTATTGGATATAGGCGACAAAAAAAATTGTTTAACAAAATTTAAAAAACATGTTTAAAAAATATTTTAAACAAATTGTTGAAAAAAATGTTTGCAAAAAATTGTTTTAAAAAAATTGGAATAAAAATTGCTTAGAAAAAATGTGTGAAAAATATTGTTTAGAAAAAAATATATTACAAAATCTGCCCCCTACGCGGACACATTCTCATCGTGCGCGGCTCGCACATTCCAGCGCACCTAGGGCGCGCGACTGTTGGTTCTCGCGTTTCGCGCTTGATTATGTATTTACCTCGCGCTATGCGCTCGATCTTTATATTTTCGCACATTCTTGCGCAAACCTTTTAAAATTAAGACTCAAAACATTCACCACTGTAATTTTGTGAATGTGAACACTCTTTTACTAAAGCTCTTTCGGCTTTAACGAATGCATTCTCATCACGTATCTCGTGCTTCGCACTCGATTTTGTCCAACATGTCAACTTTCCTACATTATACACAAGATTTTTGTGTCAAATTTAATACATTTTTTATGTAACTCTGCCTGGGATTGCTTATTAAAAAATTGCAAAATGAAGCGCAAATTGAATATATCATGATTATTTTTATATTGGTTTCTTATTTTGCTTTAATTTGTATTCTAATCTGCGCTGAAACATGTATCATTTCAATAAATATATATCATTACAATTCATAATTTGCATAAAAATTAAATCATACTAATTCTTATTTCCTTGTCTTTATAATTATTTTATTTTTAAACTTTTTTTTACAATGAAATAAAAACTACTGCGCATGGGTCTTATATAGGATCCTATGTCCTCTTTCGTCTTTTCTGTCCTTTTTTCAACAATTGAATTTCTTTATTTTTAATCTTATTTTTCACGATTGAAAGAAAATCTACTCGTCCTATCGAAAAATGATTAACAATAAATTTATAGATCTTTTTAGGCGAACAACTCTTGTCTGTTAATTTTAGTTCATACCTTCTGTCGTTTTTTCAGAAAATTTAATATATTTATTTTTAATGTTGTTTTTTACGACTAAAAACAAAAACTACGCGTCCTATCGAAAAGTTATTCATTATAAATGTATAGTTCTTTTCAAGGCGCGCAATTTGAGCTTTTTCATTTTTTTCGTATCTTGCATAGTTTGACCAAAAAATGGAATTTCTGGATTTTTCATTATTTTTGGTTTATATCATGCGTTGTTTGGCTTAAAATGTCAATGTTAGTTTGTTTTTTTGTATTTTTAAAATGCTCTAACTCTGATGATTTTATGTTTATAGAAAGAAGTCATAGGGATAAATTATTTGAGTTTCTAAGTACTATGAATAACCTTTGATAGAATTTTGAAATCTTGCAAAAATGTTGTTTCGAACATTTTGAAAACGCGCTTAATTTTGAATTTTGATCCAAAATAGCTGGTTTACGAACTTGCTCTTTCTTTTTAGGCCTTAAAAAAGTTTGCCAAAGCAGAATCCAATCTGATCCATTTTTCGAAAGTTATCGCACATACAGAATACAGACTACAGGCAGACAGACAAACACCTTCGTAAAAATTGTTTTTTCTGACTCAGTGGGTCTCAAAATGTGGAGATTTGATGAAAAGCTACAAAGTGAAATTTTACATAAAACCGCAATACCTTCTCATTAGGATGAGAATGTAAAAATGTTATTAAATCTTATACCACAAAACCCATCAAATTTAAATTGATTTATATTTATATTTCCGTTAACAGTTAATTTATTTGACATACATATGATGTATAATAATAAAAAATAATTAATGAGGAAATAGAGCTAAGAAAAGTTTCTTAAAAACTTTTTTGTGTTGTAGCTTATGAGGATGTTTTTTCCATTGACTTTTAATTCTGTCAGTATAGAGTAATGGTTGAGGTACTCGAATGCTAGGCAAGAGACTCAGGTATAGATGAAGGTTCGGAACCCCGTAGTGTTAGGAACTTTAATTGTAAAATAATGTTTAAAAATGTAATATATGTATTCATTCTGAGCAGAAACAATTAACATTGATAGACAAAATCCTGGCAATCAATTATTAATTTTTTTTAATACCTTTTTTGTTATATCTGTCGAATATAGCAATGATGGGTGTTGAAATTAAACAAAAAGTTTGAAACTTAAACTTTTGTAATTATACTGTTGTGCATTATCGTGCCAGTACCGCAAGCCAGTACTGCGAAGCGTTACAAAGAAGTACTGGCACTCCGGCAATCTGTATTGGGCCAGTACTGTACCATTGATGTACTTCCGCCTGGGACCAGCGGCTGAATAGCGGCTGGTTAAACCTTCTAGCCACAAACTTTGCAAAAGTGTTACAGGTCTGACTAGCCCCAGACTAGACCGTCGGATCTGCGCCAGATTAGAGTCTAGACTATCTAGTCTGGGGCTTGCCAACGCTAGAAGATTTTTCCACTAGGGAAAATAAGTTACTAATAGTTTAAATATTACAATGATTCTGATATAGAAAGTTTTTAGAATTAAATAAAAAAATAGAATTCGCGAAAATGCCTTTCTTTATAGTAAAAGTGGTGATCTATTTTTATATCTTATGTTAAACTTCAAAAACACGTGCATTCTTTTTAAAGACCTTATTGTATAAAAAGGAGTTTTTTAGTTATTTTAATTGTACATTCAATCTCACAAAATGTCAAAAGAAGTATTTGCCATTTAATATGTATCAAAGTAGCTTCTGAACAAGTTAAAAAGCACTGTTAATTAACACTGTTAAGCAAATGTTAAGAAAAATATCCACATTTGTCAGACAAAACATGCTTTTTTTATCTTTTATATAACAAAATAACTTATTAGCCTAACCAAACTACAGAATATTGTCAAGAGTTAACATTTAGCTTTGTTTTAAATAATGTATATAAACAAATAGTCCACTTTAATTCTTTTAAGGAAAAAATTTCTTGCTTCTTATGCATAATAAATTTAAAAAATTGTTAAACCTTAAAAATTGGATTTTTTATAACTAATTTAAATTATAATATAGAACAATTTCAGCCTTCTTTTTTATATAAAAATTCTTTTCAATCTTATATGTATTGAAATAGCTTATCAGACTTAATGGAATCTAGAAAATTCTGGATATGAGTAGGTCTGATAAGCTATTTGCAAGGTTTATAATATGGGTAACTCTCTACAGATAGGGCACTTTTGTGTCGATGGAATAAATAAGGGGTAGATTATATTCCAATAGGAAATACTATGAATCCTGGATTTAGTGCCGATATTGGGACCAACGATGGACCGAAATCCACGGACTCCGAACGTAAAAAGTCAGGGGCGTGTGAACCATTTCCGGTGATTTTTCCTGCGTGGTTAAAAGTATTTTGAAGATTGTTTTTCTGATACGGATACAAGGGTGAAAAACTCGTTTGAAATGAGATATTTTTATTGAATAATCAGTCCAGATGCTCTGTCCCTCTCTTGATCAAATCATTCGGAGACAGCAGCATCCAAGAGCACATAACTTTTTTGCACCAAGCACTTCGCAAAACATTTCAAGTGGGAAGCGCGCACTTTTGCCTAGCGCATAATTCATGACACAGTTTCATAGCCAGACATAGGAAGAAGTTATTTAACAGAAAATCACTTACTTTTATAAATAGCATTAGATCAACTGTCTACGAAAAACACAGTTTTCATAATCCTCCCCTCCTGATCAAAAACAAGTATTGGAACCGACGTCGCTTCCTATTAGGATGCGACGTCGCATCCTAATAAGATCTAGCGTCGAAACCGTAGTCGAAACTCTTGCCGCATCCGGCGTCGGAAACAATGCCGGAACCGTTTTCGGCATTTGAGACCGCATCCGACGCCGTATTCGGCGTTGGATCCGAATAGGATCCTACTAGGAAATTAAAAGGAAAAGTTTTTGATAGATTTTTCACAAATTATTAATATTAGTAAACAATTTATTAAAAACTTTTTTTTTTAATTTCCTAATAGGATCCGGCGGTGGATCTGGTGCCGGATACAATCTCAAATTCGGACAACGGATCCGGCATTGTTTCATACGTCGGATCCGGCGCGGGTTCCGACTACGGTTCCGATGCCAGATCCTATTAGGATAGGACACCAGATTCTAATAGGATATGACGTCAAATCCGATGCCGGTTTCTTCAGTAGGGTGACGTCGACACATGACAACGAGGTCTGACCGAACTCGAAATGATGGTTTCGAAATTTCTCTTTCTATTGTGTGAGGTAGACAGAGACGATCCTATCGTGTTCCAATGAGACATACTTTTCTTTTCGAAACGATCATCCTCTCTCCCTCTTTGGTACTGTTCAGAATAAATTTGAATTTTAATTAAATATTGAAAACAAATTTTAAATAGTAAATAATTAATTTTAAACTGTAGTATATAACATTCTGGAATAAAATGAATTGATATCCACTGCTCTTTCTCAATAACCTTGATCCAATAACTTCGATATCTATGTTCGCGTGTTATATGGCGCTGTTGACAAGGTCAAAGGCAGGCTTTTTCGATCTCACAAAATAATCCGATTAGTCCCATCGTCTTCAGTCAGTTTGAGGCATCGGAGACTCACTGCTAGTCGACGCGAGCTCGCCATCGTGCTTATTCGCAATATAAACGTGTGTGCTTCCAGCCTCGAGTGAAGTAACGCAACTCATCTTACTCATTTTTTTCTACAAACAAGTCGCTAAAAACCTCCCGGATCCCTACGATTTGACCGATTTTCTATTAAAATGTGCACTAAAAATATATTTAAATTTTTTTCAACTAAGGAAATTTCTTACTTGAAAAAAAGTACACGTATAGACCAACCGGGTGCCCAGGTACCCGCATGCAAAAATAATGGAATTTATGTAATTTATCACGAAATTGAAATCTTGTCATAAAAAACTGGAGTAAATAAGATTTAAAAAATATTTTATACTAAATAATATTCATTTTAGTTGTTTATTTATCAAGCAAAATGAATGCAATAATCATGATCTCGATATATCTTCCATCTTTTCGCATTCCACATAAAATGCGCAAATTCGAACTATTGTCCGTTATTTTATAATCACGAATAATTAACAATGAATAAAAAGCTTATAAAAGACGTTAAAAAAATACGCAACTCTAGAACATACTAAAATATCTACAAACATTAAAGGTGATTGTACTGAATGTGCGTAGTTTCACTATAGGTTACACGTCTTACTTCTTTGCGTAAACGATAGACACTAAACGTAATAGGTTTTCAAATTTGTACATACGTTTTAAAGGGGCTCTAGGATGTTTCTTAGATATAAAAAAGTTTAGAGATCCTTCTTTCTGTTTACTTTTTTAACTCAACACATCTGAACTTCAAAATTGAAGAAATTCACGGTACAGCTGTCCGCGTTTTATATCTGATTTAGGATTTTAAAGTTCGTTATACATAATTCTATAATTGTATTTAGCTTAAAATACCTTCGTTATCGATAAATAAATCAATATGCATCTAATACATACAAAAACTTTAAGTTATAGTGGCATTTTACCCACAAATTCGTACATGGCTACCCGGGTACCCAGTTGGCCAATAGTTTAAATTTATTTAGTTGGTTACACAAGGGTTAAGGTGATTCAGAAAATATAAATTTACAAATGTCTGTCAAAAATTGAGCGCGGAGCGCGAGTGTGACGATGAGAATGTGTACCTCAAAACCTACAAAGCTTCAAGAGACTTAATCTTTAACTATACTTAATTAAGTAGAAAAATCCGAATATGAAGACACATATAAATACTGCGAACGAAAAGAGATCTCTTTGATAAAGTTTCATTCAAGCATTCCAAATGCAAAGAATAAATATCCGAGCTCGAAGCACGAGATTCAACAGAGGCGCGCCTTAATTGCGCTCAAGTTTGCGACCGAATATAAATATTTTTTTTGTAAAAACCCCGCAAGTGACGAAAAATATAAAAAGATTAAAGTTGTGCAAGAAAAAATGATCTGCAAATGTGCCATAAACTTTTGTTATAAAAATACATTTAAAATAAAAATAATATTTTGGAAAAACGACACAAGCTACAATAACATTGTATTCACGAAATTTTGTCACCTAAATTATATCTAAAAATTTTCTTGGAATCACTTTACTCTAGGATGCGCATTTTTAGTTTAATTTGTAAAATAACATTAAAAATTAACAAATGAAATTTATGGAAGAACGACACGAGTTACTATAAAATATGAAATATTTGTTAGGGATCGTCCACAAATTACGTAAGACGTTTTTCTTTTGTTTATATCGTTGTGTCCTTCTCAACTTCACAGCAATTTTATGCTCGTCTTTATTCAAACAAAAGAAAAACGTCTTACGTAATTTGTGGACGATCCCTTATGGTATGAGCACTTTTTTTAATTATAAATAAAAATACGTATGTTTCAAAACAATGCATATTATGAATTTTAATAATATCGAGGCGTCCTAACGGTAGAATGACAACGCACGTGACACGACTTTCTACCGATAACTTCTTGGTTGGCTTTTTATTGTTTATAGTTTTATTAAGTATCATCTAGTCGATCGCCTGCGTTGGCATCCTCTCGTTAGGACACCTCGATATAGATATATTCAAGTGATACATTTTTCAAGGTATCTGAGACTAAAATTTAATCAAAAATATGGAATAAATATGAAAGTAATCATAATATATCAAATTTGTACTTTGTTTGCCATATCGAAATAAATAGTTCCAGACAGAGGTACAGAAATAAATATAATTTATACGTTTGATATAATATAGCTGAACATAATGTAGAAAACTTCGCATTTGTTAAAACTGCAACGCGCAGCGCATGGTAAAAGCGTAATCGACCGCGGAAAACAAACAGTCGCGCGCCCTAGGCGTGCTCAAACTTGCGCGCCGAGCGCGCAGCAGGAGTGGTAATAAATATTGCGTAGCGTGCATAAATATGGTGGTACTAAATATAACTGAAAGCACAAAAGGCAATTTTGAAAAAAATGTGCGAACAAATTTTCCTATTCAATAAGTGCCGTTTATGTGGAGGATAACCCATTTATACAAATTTTATATTCGTTAGTTAAAATTTTTTTTACATAAAACTAAATGTTAAATTTGAACAACTTTCTGGAGTTTAGTAAGACTGAGAAGCTATTTTAATAGGGTGCACGACTCCTATATTTCCAGTAGGATGAGTCTTGTATTCGATGGCCGTACGAAGACTAGCACCGTTCAGCGCTTGACGAACACAAACACCGTTCGACACTCCTAGCGAAGTGTAGCACGGTTCAAAATTCCTTAAAGAAGAGTAGCATCACTCCTCGAGCACTCGCGAAGAAAAGCACGCCCCGTAGAGCGCTGGCGAAAAATAACACCACTCGCAAAGCACTGGTGAAGCGTAACACCACTCGCAAAAACCTGACGAAAAGTAGCACGACAAGTCAAGAGCTGATGAACAGTAGCATGACTCGCTGTTGCTTATACAATTAATTAATTCAAATTCATCTAATAAAGTATTGCCAAAGTCTATTATCAAAACCAATACTTTCAAATAGCAGTCCGTACGTTATTTAAAAACTTTGTCAATTTGACGAGTATTTTATTTGAATAACAAACATTAAAAGCCTTTTATTTAAAAAAGCCATAGTATTATTTGAGCTTTTTGTTTTCGCAAAATTAAATTTGATGTTAAATTTAGTCTCTGACATACATCTTAAAGATTTTTTTTACCAAATTTAGATTACATTAATTTACAGATAAAAAATCGTAAATTAAACCCACAAACACCTGTCCAACCCTTTTACAAATTTTAAAACCATCAAAAATTTTCTTATACTCATTTTACCCTGTGTAAGTTTTGCTAAGCTTAGCCAAAGCTGTTTAAGTAATGCTACTCTTTATCAGCTATGTATAAATTGTGCTAGGCTTCGTCATCGCTCGCCGAGTGGTGTTACTTTTCGTCCGCGTTAGCGAGTTGTGCTACGCTTCGTTACCACTCGGCGAGTTGTGGCTTCTTTTCGTCAGCCATCGGCAAGTACTGCTATTTTTCGTTAGATTTTATGAACGGTGCTAGTTTTTGTTAACCGGTTTGAGTCGTGTTAGACTTCGTAAATATTTTTCAACGGAGCTAGCCTTCTTACGGACCATCGATATGTTATTACGATACATGGGGCAGAATATGTCAAATGTTTCCACCTAAAGTTATTATTGTTTTTTTTATTGAGTTAAAACTTTGCTGAATTATAGTCCTAGTGGACCTATACTAATTCACCAAAACATGGATCCATATATCAACCAGTTGTCAATATACTCAAGAATAATAATTTTTAAATAAATCCCTGTAAAAGTAAATGACTGAATATTTCAAAATTGTGAAAAATTGGTTAAAACTGCTGAAAGAATATCTGAATTTTTTTCAGGTTTTTGCCCGGTTTTTTTTGTGTTTTTCACCCTCTAACTATTAACAAGAAATTTTCAGGATAAAAGTGATCCTGTCTTTAAATTCGGAAGACATTAAACTTTCATATGCTTTTTATCAAACATTTCAGAGATTTTCTGAGCGAGTTGCTGTCAAACGAAGTTTGAACAGAAACAGAACTTTGAACAGACCTTGACTTTTGTCCCCGACTTTCGTTGACCTTTTATTGATTTTGATTACCTTGGGTTAACGCGATTTTCAAATGACAATTTTATTTGTAAATTATTGAGAATGTGCATCACAATTATATTCAAACAGATTAAATACTGGAAATATGTCTCAACTCAACTCTAGAGGCTCTCTAAAAAAACTCCCGTAACAAACAATACGTGAGAAGCAAAAGGAAATATAGAACATTCATTATTCACAAATATAATAAACGAATTTGATGATTATTATAATTATAATCTGTATAATTATCAGAGAATGATGCGCATGCGCTTTAAATGCACGCGGTTTCAATTATACGCATGCGCTTCGCGCCACGTCCCAGTCGATTACTCGAAAATTACACGATAACTTTTGAAGTTTAGATTGTACTTTTTTGCATCACTTGGCCGGCTTTTCCTCATTACGTATGAACGTACAATTACGACGCAAAATTGCATATTGTCTCTAGAGATAGAGGTTATCCTCTTAATTGTCAGGTGCGTCTACGCGCGCTACTCTGAATGCTCTGCATTTTGTTTGATTTTGTTTGATTTTGTTGATTTTGTTTTACCAATTTAGGATATTGTCTTTTCGAAAATTGTAGACTAAAATTATGACGCAAAGGTCAAACTCTGTGGAAATTCGCGATTTAGAGGACATCACAACTCCTATTGGAGAGCGTCTTTCTGGAAAATATAAGCGGTAATCCAAACCTTCCTAACCTCAATTGAATATAACCTCCAAACTAACAACTTTTTATTTTAATCACTTATAATTCAATACAATTAACATATTTATATTTATTGAAACGTATTGAATATTAAAATAACATTTAAATATCATAATTTAATTAAATTAACGAATTTTATTCTTACTTTGTAAAGTTATTTTTACAAATCAAGATTTTTTGTATCTGTATTTTTAAAATAAAATATTTTAACAGGAGTTTTGCTTACACTACTATAAAGGACAGATTGCCAGTAATTTTAACTAAAATAGTCGACACACTGAGTCGGGTTAAACAAGAGATCATTCAAAAGTATGGAGGGGTAAGTTTTCCAAATATTCAACTACTAATTCTCTAGGTTACTGGAATTTCAAAAACGAGTCCTTTCCATTGCCGTTGTGATTTCATCCTCTGCTGCAGTGAAATTCTAATGAACTCTCTTCACAGGAAACCGCAGAGGAGATAAAGCACATAATCGGTCTTATCAGTCAGCTGAAGAGCGAGCTGGTGACAAATAAGATCTTGAAACCGCTAAAACTGATCCCCGGAAAGGTTGATGATGATGCCGTGGTTTGGAATACATTTTTGGAAAAAAGAACTGAGATTGAAGGAGCAACGCCAATGTGGTTTAATACAATTTGGCTCTATTGCGAATGCTACATGTATCGTAGAATTGCCCAAGAATTAGCTCTCACGTATGTTATAATTTCATTGCTTATGGCCCATTCCATTATCTGCAAGTAAATCCGCGATTAACTAACCACAATGCTCGGATCGGCTGGAAGGCTTAAAAAAAGTCTCATAAAGTTACAAAGAAAGTCACATGGAATTTCGAAAAAAGGATCAGTGAATTTCGTAAGATAATGAAAAAAGGCACTGTCGGACACTGAATGACTGAAATACTATTTTTATTTCTTGATTATTATAGATAGTCCTTATTGATTTTCAAATATTCTTTGCACAATCTAAATAAACTTTAAAGTGAAAACAATTTGTTAATGTTAGTCTTTCAACTTGAATTACTGTCAAGTGAGAGAAGTTTATGATTTTCATTAATTTTCAAGTTCAGGAACATTCATTTTTGAACAATGCAATCTTGAAATTAGTCAATAATTAAGGTCTGAAATTTAAAACTCTAAAATTCTAATATGAAATTATGCATTTTTTTAATAATTCAGAGTTAACAGCCAAAAATTCTCTCAAAACAGGGAAAGTGGGGTGATTTTTTATTAAAATAGTGGAATAAAGTCTTTTAAATTAAATATTACAGATAGAATACTGAATTCAATATGGAATTTATTAAATTCCTATTATTTCAAGTTGAAACTTTTTTAACAAAGTAGTTGAATTTTCAACCGAGAGACGAATTTTTATCAAAAGAGTTGAGTTTTTAAATTAAAGTCGAAATGTTCAGAAAAGAGTTGACCTTTAAACTCAAAATATTGATTTGCAATCAAATAGTTGAAAAATTTCAACTAAAAAGATGAATTTTTAACAAAGTCATTGAAATTTGAGCCAAATCGTTGAATTTTCGAATAAAAAATATTACACTTCTACCAAATAATAAAAATTTATTTTTAAATAATAAATAAATTTATTTTCTATAGGAAAAAGACGAATTGCTTCGATGACAGTTGAATTTATAATTAAGAAAGATGAGTTTTTAACGAAAAAAAAAAAAATTTTACCACCATAAAAAAAGAATTTTCAATCTATAAGGGTGAATTTTCTATCCAAAAATATTGAATGTTAAACAATATAGTTGGATTTTTGAGTACAAAAGAGAACTTTTTAATTTAAAACAAAATTGAATTTTCAACCAAATAGTCCTATATACAAATAAAATAGATTAAACGTCACACTTTAAACATGAAATTTCATTTACAACAAAATAGGTCAAGTTTTAATCAGAAGTAACCATTTTTAAATAAAATAGGTGAGTTTTTAAGCAAATAGTTGAAATTTCACTTAAAAAGAAGAATTTTTTAAAAGATACTTAAATTTTCAACTAAAAGTTTATTTTCAATCAAGAAAGATGGTTTTTTAATAATCTAATAAATTTTTCAGATAAATAGTCGAGTTTTTAACAAAAAATATTGCATTCTCAGCCAAAGATAGTTGGATTTTATTATTGGCTTCTATGAATTCTGTTCGCATTTAAGTGAAAAAGGAGAAGTGTCTTGGAAAAGGGGGATGAGGATTAGGGAAAAGATTAGGAATACTAATTAAATTTTGGAAATTAGTCGATTTAAAGTTTTTAATGTTTGTTGATTAAAATAGTTTAGGTTATTGTTAATTTGAAACTATGAATTTGAAAATCTATTTTCCGCGTAACTGAATAATTTTTCCGATTAAACTTTTTTGGTCTCTCTAAAATTATGACCAGGCAAACGTTTATTAAAATTTAAGAAATTGAAATGAGATTAAAATCAAATTTAAAATGCTATTGAAAGTCCAAGAATCAAGTTAATGTGAAGAATCCGTGAAAATAAAACTAAGAATTTATCAACAATATTTGAATAACCACCATAAAATGTTCCTATTGCGATCTGAAAAAACTTTTTCTTCCCCCCCCCCCCCCCAAAAAAAAAGAAGAAAATTCGTTTTACCTTTGGACAAAAATAAGAAAGAGGAAAGAAAAATAAGAAAGCAACCAACTAAATCCCCTTCCTTCTCTTTTTTATTTCTTTCATCTTTTTTATTTTTATTATTATCAAATCACAATAAAAAATTACATTTTTTAAAATAATTACCAGCGTTTCGGCACTCATATAACTTTTTTATTTTTGTTCAAAGGGATAACGGACATTTTCTTTTTCTGTTTTAGGGGGAAAAAAGTTGGGTTTTTTTCTTAGATTGCAATACAAATGTTTCTTAGTGCTTCTTATTTAATTTCCCAAATTTTCAACTCGATATCTTGTTTCGTGTAAACGTAAGTTGGGTTTGAGAAAAAAACTTTGGATGTCTCGGTCACATGGCCTTAAATGTTGATTGAGACTTTACATAATATTTTTTCGCCTCCAAAAAATTTTCGATTGAGTTGATTATCGAGTTCTGTGCTGTCCTTTAACTATCATTTTACTAATCAAGGATATTTTCCATGTATTTCTAATTTATAATGCATTCTTATACAAATTTCAGGCATAGGTTGAAAGATTACGACCCTTTCGAAAATCAGAAACAGGATAGTTTCAATAAATCTTTGAACAGCATAATTGTTGTAAGTCAGTTCGTCATAGATCTTATAAATAGAAAAGCAAATGTTTCAGCAACGGAAGTGCAGACTCAGTTTTTTAAACTACTGAAATTGAATCTCTGGGGAAACAGGTAATTATAATTGAGCGGGTGGATGCAATGACAGTGTCCTTGAATTTTTAAGTCACTTATTTTTAAATTGCTTTATTACGCAACTTCATAAACCCCTGAATATGTATCGAAACTGCGAAAAAAATTATTTAAAAAATCTTCTTTTGGGCCGCCCTAATATATGATCAGAAATTAAATTTTTTTAAATTATCCTGTAGGTGTGACCTGTCTCTAAGTGGGGGAGCAGAAAGTAGTCAAAGTGTAAATCCACTTGAACTCTTAGACTCTTTTGAAAAAGATATACTCGTAAATGATTCCCAATTTCTCTGGGACCTTCTAAGCAAAAATAATTCTAGCACAATCGACATCGTTTTAGATAATTCCGGATACGAAGTTTTCACCGACTTGTGTTTAGCTGCATTCTTAACGAATTATAAACTAGCCGCGAAAATTCGATTTTACGTTAAACGGTATCCCTGGTTCGTTAGCGACGTTACGGTCAAAGATTTTCACTGGACGGTCGAAACTATGAAAGATTCTAGTGACGAGAATCTGAAATCTCTGGGCGAAATCTCTTTCAATTATTTAAAAACGAAAGTCTGGACTGTGGAGGTAACTAGAAAATTTTTCTACATTTTTTATTACATGTTGACTTATTCTAAATTTGTTTTCTCTTGCAGGAAGAAAAATTCTGGACTGAACCCTATAATTTCTCAGAAATGAAGGAACAGGATCCCACGCTCTATGCAAAAATCTCAGAAGCCTCTTTGGTCATTTTCAAAGGCGACCTAAATTATCGAAAACTATTGGGGGACATAAACTGGAAATACACGACCAGCTTTGTTCAGGCTTTGCAAGGATTCAAACCCACAAACGTGGCAAGTCTGCGGACATTGAAATGCGATATTTGCGTTGGATTGTCTCCTGGTCAGGCCGAGGAGACAGAAAAAACAGACACAGATTGGTTAATCACTGGGAAATACGGCGTGATTCAAACAACCATGAACACCACATGGGACCAAGAAAATCATAATTGTTTTAAAAAGTAAAGGCATTTCTAATTTGAATATCTGAAAAAACACATCAGTGTTTAGTTCAATATACATTAAATTCTTGCTATGTAAATATACATAACTGATTTTGTACATAGAATCACTTTCCACTTCCAAGTGTACATTCTGTGATTACAAACTTATATGTGCGTATAAAATACGCCAAAAAATTGTGATTCTTAGACATATATGAATGGATGAAAATGAAAAAGTTGGAATTATTTTATTTTTAATTTCAAAAAATGGATTTCAGATCACCATAAAACATTTTTTTCTAATTAATATTTTTATGAAAAAGGGGAAAGATTAAGCATTTGTTTTTATATTTATTAAAAAAGAAACCATCTTTTTTGTTATTTTTATATTTTTTAAATCGTTCGTTTTTTATTTCGTCCTGACTATAATTTATATTTTGAATTTTAATTGGAAGCAACACTCTTCAACGCTCTCAAATTAAAATTAAAATAATTCAATCTTGAGCGAATAAAATACTTTGAAAAGCACTAAATGCGACCCCGCGAACCGTGTATTCACTTTTCAGGATTTTAATCAACAATTTAAAAAACAAATTATTAAAAACTGCATAATATTTTTTTTTAATATAATCAGTTTACACATTTTAATACCAAATCTGTTTAAATTCTTGGGAATCTTTGTAAATAAATTAAAATCTTTAAAATCCTTCCAAATTTGCCAAATTCAATGATTTCTTTTGAAATTGTTGAAGTCTTTAGAAATCGAGTCAGATAAAATGTATTTCCTAACGTAATCTAGAAATTCCTTAAAATCCCCTGAAATCGTTTTAAATTTCTTGGATATAAATAAATTAAATTTATCTGAAAAAAAAACACCGTAAATAAAATGAACTCGCGCTTTTAGGTCCCTGGATTTTTATTTAATACTATTTAAAACACAACATTTTAAAATCCATAACAATACGTTTTTTAATATTAAGAGTTATAAGATTTTTTGAAACGAAATTTCTCGAAACTATGAAATCTTTTAAAATAACCTAAAATCTTTATGAATATTTTGTTATAGATCATGTACGATATTTTACATGTCAAAACATCAATTATATTTGCTTCTCGAGGCTTAAAATAGGAAATATATGACTTGATTATTATTATTTCATGTATAAAAATATTTAAAATATATCAAGAAAACAATTAATTCGAAATATCCTTTTATTTTTATCTAATTCATGAAATTAACTTTTACAAAATAATAATAATAATGATTTTATATTATGTATTTAAAAAGCCTAATTTCCAAGCGAAAAAGAAGAGTTTTCTACAAAAAAGTCGAATGTTCTACCCGAGAATATGAACTTTCAACAAAAAGTGTATTTTTAACCAATCAAATTATTCGTAAATTCTTAGTTAAAAAACAAAAATTAAAAACAAAAATGAATTTTCAACACGAATGGTAAATTTTCTACCAAAAACGGCGAATTTTCAACAAAATACATAAATTTTTAACTAAATAGTTGAATTTTTAACAAATTACATTTTTCACCCAAATGGTGTGAGCAATGGATAGTGTTTTAGTTTCTAAATTTTTTAAACTAGATAGTATTCTTAAATTAAAAATTACCAATTTTTTACGTAAAATACTGTATTTTAATTTTCATCAGAATTAATTTCCGACCAAAATTTTTTTCTACGAAACTGTTTAATTTTGTACCAAATAGTCTAATTTCCTACCAAAGTTTTGAACTTTAAAACGAAAAAGATCAATTTTTGAACAAAATTTTGAATTTTTAACGTAAAATTAAATTTTCAGTTAAAAAAAAAACATTTCTCTCAAAAAGATAGCAAATATTCAACGCACACGATTATTGCTCTGTCAAAAAAGACTAATTTTTATCAAAATACATACATTTTTAACCAAATAATAGTTTAATTTTCAACTGAATAGTTTGAACAATGGATGCGATGCGAGTTTCTAAGGAAATTGAACTAAATAGTGGAATTTTTTAACTAGTAAATTTCTATTTTTAACGAAAAATACTGTAGTTCAGTTTTTTTTCAACGCAATTATTTCTTTACCAAAAAGACGAATTTTTATAAAAATACATACATTTTTAACCAAATAGTTGAATTTTGAAATAATAACTTTGTGCAATAAATGTGACGTTCGTTTATAAAAAAATTAACTAAATAGTCTAATTTTGAAACTAAAAATGATTATTATTTAAAGAAAAATACTGTACTTCAATTATTTAGATATAATTAATTTTAAATCAAAATTTCTTTTCCACAGAAAAGTTTAATTGTGTACCAAATAGTTTAATTTTTGACGAAATTGTTAAACTATCAAACATTAAATATCCCACAAAATAGTTACATTTTCAGTTAAAAAAATAAATCTCTATGAAAAAACAACATAGTCGATTATTTCTCTACCAAAAAAAAGACGAATTTTCATCGAAAAACATACATTTTTAACCAAATAGTTCAATTTTCAAATTAATAGTTTGTACAATGGATGCGATGTTTCCATAAAAATTGGACTAAATAAAAGAATTTTAAAGCAAAAAAAAATGATAAGTTGGCAACAAAAAATGGTGTGGTTAATTTTGATTTAGGAGAATTAATTTTCAATACAAAAATAAATTTTCTACAAAACAGTTTAAGTATGTATCATACGGTAGAATTTTCTACCAGTGTAAAATTTTCAAGCGAAAAAGTCGAATTATCTACAAACCCGTTGAATTTTAAAGCCCAGAATATTATTTTTTTTACAAAAAAGAGAATTTTCAAACTATAAGTTAAATGTTCAACAAAATAGTTAAATGTTCAGTCAAAAAAGTTTTAACGAAGAAAAAAAAAAGAATTTTTAACTAAAATTATGAATCTTCCATAAAAGAATAACTTTTAACCAAGCAATGGAATTTTAAACCTAAAAAAAATTAATTTTCAACACAGAACGTAATAGTTATTTAAAGAGAAAAATATTTTTATTTAAAATAAAAAAATTTCGTTGGAACGAAGAAAAGCGAACTTTCAACAGAGTACTTGAATCCTCAAATAAAAAAGGGGTTAACTTTTAACCAAGTATTAGAATTGTAACCAAAAAATTGATTTCGTACCGAAAAAGATGAACTTTCGACAAAATACATAAATTTTCTGCAAGTCAGTGGGATTCTCAAAAAAATATGAACTTAAAAGCCTTTTTAAATATAAGACAAACTGATTGTTTCTGTTATTTTTTAAAAGTTTATTTCATTAATTATACGAACGTCAAAATAAAAAGAAACGTTAGATTGACATTTTACGTGTTTTAATACTTCAATAGTTAGTGTCTTTTAATTTCCTAAAGCGCGATAGGCGTTCAGAAGATTTTTTGAGTATTTCTCTGAATGCCTATATAAACTAGGCACTAGGACGCCGGGTAAATATTTCTTACCAAATTCTCCTCACCGCCAGCAGACATATTCACGTCTTGAAATTTGTATTTAATAAACTTTAATTGTAAATCAATTCAAATGGAAAAATCAAACTCTTACGCCATAAAATGAATGAAAATGTCTTTTGGTACCGGCTGACATAAAAACTCGGGGGTATTTTTAAAATGATCATAACTCTTCAAATATAGGTGGAAACCAGAAAAATCTCTAATTTTCAATTCTACAATTAATTATGAAAAAATACGCATATTTAACAGTTGGATCGTAAGCTTTTTAGTAAATAAAGTAGTCTCATAAAATTGAAAAAGGTAGACCGGACTACATTTACTCAAATTTAATCGAATTTATTTGGACAGGTAGAAAAAAAAATGGACACCTAGTGTATAATTTCCAGGGACACGACATTGACTTTTTGATTTTGTCCCCAATACGTCGGCTTGGATATAAAAACTGCCAATGCGTTCAATCCTAACATCAGACTTTAAAATTGTGATTGAAAAAAATACTCGTAAACTCTTTATCATGTATTTTGCAGAATTTTATTAGACTCGGTTGGTACAATGCTTAATAATAATGATGATTATGTTACGATAATTCATAAGTAACGATTATTTGTAAATATACTATACCTAACATATCTTGTTCTAAACAATATTTGTACAATTATCTGTAACTTGTATCAAATGAAGGTAAAATAAGATTCAAATTCAAATGGATTATATTCGTTCTTTTATCACCTCGAGTAAAATTAATTGGCTATGATCACACCCCAGACTTCACCTCATTCATAGTCTCGTACTCACACTGTACACAATTTTATCAACTACATCTCCACATGCCTTTTTACACTACCAATGAGCCCATTTTGCATTCATCTTTACAACCCACGCACAGAATCCTAAAAACAATCAAAATCGCGAATGTTAACATTATTGTTTTTTATAAATCCCGGAATGATATACCTACGAAAACGTGAGCACTTAAAAAAGGAGGCTTCATAAGATCAAAAGTTCGAATTAGCTTTTAATCCGTAAGCACTGTGACTAGAAACAAGTAAAATTTTACATGAGAAACCAAAGATGTACCATTTTACTTATATAGGCACCGAAGTGAAAAATGTAAAATTGATTTAAATGCACGCTGATGTCTTAAATAAAAACGATTTGAAAATATTTATCAATTTATGTTCTTGTAGAAAGATTAATTAATTATTATGCTTATATATTCAAATATATATTACAAGAACATTAGTCATCCATCCAGTCTTAAAATTCATAAAAAGTTTTCATTATTAAATCTTAAAAAAAAATTATAATGGAGTTATAAAATTCTCAATAAATAACTAATCATGATAACATTCAAGATTACGACGGACTGAAATAGCAATTCTAACCCAAAGCCTGATTCTCACTTTTTACACATACTACATACAACACAAGCCATGTTAAATTTAAATATCTTTTAAATTCATCACACTTCAACTTAGAAGCCGAAGAGCTAAGTGGCAGTTCAGTTAATGATGAAAAAAACCGAGTATAAGATGAAAATAATTAAAAAATAGCTACTGGAATTTGATAAGTACACTACAATTTCGATGAATGCCTAACCAGCAAGTATTTTTATTTCAATTAATACCAGAATTTAACTGATATGATTTTAAGAATCCAAATAATATTACTGATATCATGAAAAAAAAGACAAGATTTTTAATAAAAAATGTGATAACTTAGAAAGACCCTTTACTCTAAAAATGTTTTTTGCAATTGTATTTCTTCTTTCTATAGCTTCTTATCCACTTTTGCAAAATGGTTGAATTTGGACTACTGTAAAAAGGAATGCTTTTTCTTTCATAAGACATGACTAATAATATCATTTCGATTCTTAAGTCACAGAAAACTTTCTGTAAAGCTGATTTCAAGCACTTATAATTTCAAAATTTCTAGCATTTCAAATTGTAATAGTTCAAGCACGTTTACTTTTTAAAATTGCTTAATTTTCGAGACTTTAATTTCAAAGAATTTTGAACCCTTCATTTATAATTGTACATTTTAAATCTTAAATTTGAAATTTAAAAATATGAAATTATTTGCACGTTTATCAAATGTGGAAAAATAAAAAGGAAAGGGAGAAGTAAGAAAAAAAAGTTTTGAAAAATTTATTTAAAAAGTGACTAGCTGGCAGGCTTGGGAAGATGAATCTTTTCTTTATTGTGCATGAAAAGATACGCTTAAAAAGTAGACGACAACTATTTGAATGAAATCAATAATCTCTATTTAATATGATAAATCTAAGGAGCTACAATATTTTACAATAATCCAAAGTATATTCGTAACAAGTGTTTAGTACACAAAAATGTTGCATATAAATGAAGTATATACACTATTTCATACAGAATGCCTTAGGAAACGGCATATTTCTTCTACCCAGCATTTTCTTTCACCTTAGTGTATTTCATAATTTAACAAATATATTACAGAAAGATCATCGTCAATTTGAGTTATACAGTATTCACTATACAGATTATTAACGACTTCTCGGAATTATCTCTAAAAAATTATCTTTACTAAAATTACATTTCCGAGATTAATAAACAGATTTTTCGTTCTTTCAAAAAGTTTCATTATTAAACCCGATTCCTATCTCAGCAACGTTTTTCGTCTACACAAATGCTTGGATGTGAATTATTTCACTACCACTAAGAAAAACCCGATAGTAAAATTTCATTCGTCTTTTATTAAAATCTTAAGAAAGAAATTCTGCGGAAAGCCCGACAAAGTTGATCGAAATTCAAATTTAGCATGGCACAGACACATGGGGAATTTCACACTCGCTTGATTGGTTCTCGAGAGCAGGGTTGCCAGTTTTCCTAGGCAACATTTTGATTTTGCATCTGTGATAAAATACTTTCCAAGTATTGCATTCGTAAAAATGCCCGAGATCTAAGAATTTCTCTAGATCCTTCATTGTTTTTGCCTGAATATTTATGTTATTTGTTCTGAATCTAAGTAATTATAGGGCTGGCAACTATACCTCGAAGCTTGCACACAGATTCATCGGGAAATATCAGTACAGTATATTAAATTAGGAAATAAAGGATGCCTAATCTGAAATTACTTTACAGGAGTACAGGATTACTCAATCGTTTATAATCGTGGTAAACGACACCATCAACAGACGTTTCAATTTTTCATTTCAGCCTAGTATACATTACTTAATCTGCGTATTCCTAGGGTGAAAATCGGGTGTTACTTTGTGAAGGCAGCAAACACAGCCCAAAGCATAGGATTGGCATTAGGTTTTGCAGCCTCTGCTTCAAAGTCAAGATCCAAAAGCCATCGTACTCGTCGCATCGCTAATTCGTAATCGTCGTCCGAGAGAGGAGCAAAAGCATTTTCAAGTACATCAGCTGCGTGAGCTAAAACAATTAGCGGCAATATTCGCCGATCCATTCGAGCGGCGTCGTTGACCCAACGACTCAGGACTGCTTCTTGAATCTAGATTAAACAGAATTATTATAGGACTTTTTCTGGCAAGAGCCTCCTCCTCTTCAGGCACGATTCTTAGGTTTTAAATCATGATTCAAAAATCTCGGATTTATCATTGTTTTACGAACATTATGAAAACAAAAAAACTAGAAACTGTACCCTTGAACTACTTGGACATACTTCAGAGATAAAAAATCTTCCCGCCGTAAGGGCACATTTTCATTGCGTGCTAGGCGCTCGCTGCGGGCGCGGCTCACTGCTTACTTGTCACGCTTCGAGCTCGATAGTATATTTGCCTTGCGCTTCGCGTTCTACAATGCATTACCTCGCGCTAAGAGCTCGATCTTTGTATTTGCCCCACATTTGTGAGCAAGCCTAGTTAAATTAAAGGTCAAACCATCTACAACTGCCATTTGGTGATTGTGAATTCTCTTTTGTTAAAGCTCCTTCAGCTTTAACGAACACACTCTCATCACGTATCTCATGCTTCGCACTCGATTTCGTCGAAAATGCGAACTTTTCTACATTATTTTCAACTCTATTATATCAAATATATATTATATTTATTTCTCTACTTCGGTCTAGGGCTGTTTAGTCAGATATTGCAAAATAAACTGCAAATCTCATTTTTAATAATTACTTTAATATTTGTTTCTTATTTTGCATTAAATTTTTTTCTCAGAGCCACCCTGAAAAATGTATGTCATTTCAATAAATTTATATTATTACCATTCATAATATGCATCAGTATTGGAACAAAATTATTTTTATTGTTTTATTTTTATCATTAAAAAATGTGCATTCTATTAGAATAAAAATGAATATTAAACATTTTATTGCAACTTCTGTCGTTTTTCTATAAATAAATTTTTAAAATCTTTAATGTAGATATAATATGGGCGAAAAATGTTGTTAAATAAATCCTTATTGTATCTTGTACCCTTTATCAAAAATTTTATTTTTTTATTTTTCATATATTTTTATAACCAAAGTTTATTATAAACTTGTCGATATCTTATGGTTAAAAACAATTGTTGTCTTTTAATTTTTTTCGTCTCTTGTTTCGTTTCTCCAAAAATTCAATTTTTTTATTTTTTAAGTTTTTAAAGTTGTTCTTTACAAATAAAACGAAAATGGAATTTTTTATTTTTCCTTATTTTTGTAGGATCAATGAATACGACTCACTTGATGAATTTTAATCCAAAATAGCTGTTTTACGAACTTGTTCTTTCTTTTTAGCCCGTAAAAATGGTGTCAATAGTGTTTATAAATTTTGAAAAATAGTAGTAAAAACAGCATAAGTGACATAAACAGATGGAAATTTTGAAAAATATAATTATTTATGAATATAGAGTAAAAGTTTCAGATAAATAACTCAAACTTGTAATATTTTTGCTTTTCTGACGAAGAAAAATATATTAAACATTTTATGTATAGAAAAGTACATAAAATAACCGCCAATGTACAGTAAGTTGAATTTCGTTCGTTCTAGTATAAAATCTTGAAAAATAACAATTTCCAGTTACAAGCCAAACAAAAATGTAAGAAAACAGCATTTTAAAGAAATACCATAATATTATATTGGTAATTTTGCAGTCCATCTAGGTATATTGAATGTCTAGAAGATTTTATCGTGTAAATTCTAAACAAATTCTAATCAATTACATGTCAATTTATTGTGTTCTATAGAAATAAGATTATAATAAATAAGAAAAACAATAATAATGATAATGTACACAAAATAGGTATATTTGTAATTAAACTTAGGAGTTCAGCTTTGAGTCTCCGTTTCTTATTCGTAATTAAATTATCTCAAATATTATTTCAATGTTATATTTAATACTCCTCCACGAAAGATAAGTCCTGCTCAACATACCCCTGTTAACAATGCACTACAGCAAAATGTTCTATCTACAAAATAAAAAATGTAAATTCAGCAAATCTTTTCATTCTAGCCAGCTTTAAAAATTATTTCACATATCTCGAAACTCCCTAAGGACAAAAATAACACAAAAAAGATAAAGAGTTAAAAAATAAAAAAATAGATAAACTCAAGATTGAGCAACGTTAAATTCTGTTTGTCTATTTTTTAATCCGAGTATGTCAACATTCGAAGTTCTATGTTATTCAAAAGTGTTTTTTAAACTAGCTAAAAAAATAATTATTATAAAACTGAAAATAGTTATAATATAGAACCCTGGCTTCCTTCGCGACTAGTATGCCTTTGAATTGAAAATTTCTTTTATACTTTTTTCTTAGCAATAAAAAGAGCTGAGTTGTAGAAAATATTTTGAAAAGCGATCTAGGAAAAAAATTTAAAATACCTTTTATGCTCATCTACATAAATAAAATTTTTCTTAAACACACAACTCTAAAGTACTTGAAACATTTTCTATATTTTCATTTTTGTATTCTCTAAGCATATATAATTTTCACCAGCATAAGGTCCTTAAATGTATCATAGAACCCTTAAAAAATAATAAATGGATCTTCAAAATATTGATTAAGGTTAGCTAAAAAAATATAATTTAAATAATAAATACAACAATCAGTGTTTCTAGTGTTTTTTTATCAGTAACAAGTTCCGACGTATTTCAAATAATAACTTTTATAGCTATTACTACAAAAGAAAACATTTTTCAATTCTTAACAATAACTAACAAAACGCGTTTTTTTCGTTTTTGATTCCTTGGATTTCTCAATTTTTTCAAATGTATTTTGATAAGTAGATGTCCAAAATATATTTTTAGATAATTAGATGAATATAATTTTTTTATTCATACACATCTCTAAGGCATTAGGGTAGGGTGGGGCGAGATGAGCATAGCTGTCCTTTTCACGTCAGTATTTAAAATCTGCTGATTCATTGCTCGAAAGTGAAGCGTTATATATATTCTACAAATATTTTTTATAAAAATTTTGCCAAGATAAAAGTAACTAAAAAAGTATATGCGGAATTAGAAACGAAAATAAAAAACAAGTGCGCTTGGCTCATATCGCCTCATGCCTGGGGCGGGATGAGCCAGGCAATGGGGCGAAATGGTTCACTTAATTAAATGACTTATTGTATATTATTTGTAATTAAGAGTCTTGTTAAGTTTGAGTATTTTAAAATAAAAACATATCTAACACATAGCTTTCCAAAATTGAACGGAAAATTTAAAGCATTCAACTTTAAAATGATGTAATCGTTTATCCTAACCTCTACCGTAACTAACAGTACAAAGAGTAAATAGAAAAACGAATTATATCCACATATCTTTTAATATTTGTATTACAGGAATAAATATAGCAATTTTCGACTTGACAATGTACATTGTCTTAGTAAAAGATAAATTCTACAATACGTAAACTCCCAAATACTAGACTGGTCTACTGCAATGACTGCATGACACTGAATTTCATATATATTAAGGTATTAAACCGTTTTTTTAAACTTCTGCCGTATTTTTAAACTACAACAACGTTTTTCTTATTTTTATAGCATTTTACGAGTTTTCAAACAAACTTATTTAAGAAATACACACAGAAAAACAGTGCTCTATCTTCTGGTTGACAGCAACTCGTATTATTTTATCATACCTATAACAGTGCTGCTGTCATACTTTTTCTGCGAATTTTTGTCGACAAGATTAGTTTTTTATACATTTACACCATTATTAACATCCTGCACAATCTGATAATATGAAACATTGCATCCTAACCAACTGACTGCTACACTAAGAGGTTAGGTTAATGCACAGAAAGAGGTAGCTCATTCCGCCCCATATGCCGCTTTCTAGTCAAATCAAAACTTCACCTATTTCGGTTTTACAATTATATATAAATCTGTTGTCTGAACATTTTTACTTTCGTTTTTTCCAGATTTATTCAATATTAAGCGAAAAATTTTCAAAAAAGAAGTTTGATCATGTTTTTCTCGCTATTAATACAACAAAAATTTACAAAATAAATGATAACCTACGAGAAAATTTAGTGACTCATCTTACCCCCTATGCTCATCTCGCCCCGCACTACCCTAAAAAGTTTTCTGCACAGCAATTTTTAACTCTGAAGGCATATTCAATTTTTCGTAGCGAATTTTTATCAGGAAAAATCCTGAAATGTATAAAAAAAATCGCTTGCCATTTCTAAGATTATTTGAAACGACTTCTATGGCGCAGTGTATAAAATTTAATTTTGGAAAGTATGTTCTAGACTCCCAAAACAATAAAAAAATTAGTGATTACAAAAATGAGGGAAATTTTCATTTCCTCAGGCGCATTTTGATAACGCGCTAAACCTCTTATTTATTTAGCTGCCAGTTGCTCATAAACTTTTATTTTCATAACAAAACAGCTAAATAAACTTTTTAGTTTTTCAATAACATTTTTTTCTTTTTAATTTAAAATTCTGTTGCCAAGACTTCCCTTCCTGATTATCAACTTTATGTTTTATCTCGTCACTGAATCGTTTGAATATTCCCAAGCCACTTTGTACATTTTGGTAAAAAATTGAGTAAAATGAGTCGATTTAAATAAACAAAAAAAGTTTTCATACTGTTTCGTATATGGAACATAAAATAAATCCAGCTTCAAAAATAAAATCTCGTAAATTTCACAAACCAATAAAATACCCGTACAATTCCCGTACCACACGCTGAACTTAACATTAAAATGTTTCTAAAGCCCAAGGATTTTTTCAAACTTTGAACTCTTTAAAAATAAATTCGCATCCTATTTTACGGACGCTTATATTTTAATTTTTTCCAATGAAAGGATTTTTCCACGTCTCAAATAATTAAATCTAAAATTGTAAACTCATCAACTTGCATTATTTAGAATTGAGACAAGTTTATAATTTTTTTTTAAATTTGAATACTTCATAGGTTCAGTTTCTTTTGTTGTGAATTTAACATCTTGCAAGGTCAACATATTCCAATTATCTGTTGTTTTTTTCAACTTCATTCTTTTTGAAACTATAATCTTTTTTTATTCAAAGATAATACTAAAAACATATTGAAAGTATAAAAAAATCCTAAAAATCAAATATTCTTGAGCTCTTTTTAAAGACATGTACATCTAAAACGTTTCAATCCTCTTGTTTCTTTTTTTCACATATGAAAATGTTAAATCTTACAACAAATATCGTGTTAACAATATGTTAATAGTAACATTAATTGATAAAATCTATCAATTTTCAAAATTTTATAGAATAAAATGAAATTTCAATTATTTCAAATGAAATAAAATGCAAAAAACTTGGCGCCAAGATTACTGGGACGTTTACCTTATTCATAAAGTTTTTATGGAGAAAATAAAAACTTTATTGTCGTAAAATGATTTTTTTTAAACTATAAAATTCATTATTGAACTAATAACTTCGTTAAAAAAATCATATTTTTGGAATTACATTATTAACATAAAGATAAAATACCTTTTTAACGAGTCTCGTCTTAGCGAGATTATCTGTGAGTGGGTGAGTTGTCATATCGAAAAGAAGGAAATTTTGTTTTTCAGTAGTGAGAACTCCTTTTTCAACCAGATTTTTTGCTAGCCTTTCCCTTACGTTCTTCAATTGATATTTCAACTTCAGAGGATTCCAAGTTTCGCCTTAAAAGATACAAATATTGATGTTTATTTCACAATCGTGATATAACAATTTGAAGGTGATCCCTCTAATCATAGAAAAAACAACAGTCATTAAAAAATTTTAGAAATGAATATTTGAAATTTTCGGCATTAAAAACTAAACTTCAGATTATAGTATTTAATTTTATAAGTTCAATATTCCACAATTTCAAATTAGAAGTCTTTTATTACGCTGAATAAGTTCAATTTTTAGGTTTTTAAAATTTGGTAAAGCACAAAATTCATGAAGGGCATGTGACACAGTTAAATACCTATATTACCGACCTCACATTTTTGGTTCACTGAATGTTTTTTTGAACCTAAGAACTTTTTTCGTAAATAAAATATCGAGCTGAAACTTTGGAAGATGTATTAGAGTACAATAAAGTACGTTTAAGTACTGAATTTTGGTAGGAACTTCACTGAAAATTATTTCATCTTTTTTCTGAACCTCAACATTTTTGAACGTTCGAACTTTTTTTATACATAAAATATCGGTCTCAAACTTTGAGAAATGCAAGAGCCGAAAGAAAACTACGTTTAAGTACAAAGCTTAATAATAAAAGATGAAAAAAAAATATATTTCAACAATCAATTCCAACGGCATCAGCCGGTAACGTTGTACACGAAAATACGAACTCTCTAGAGCCTCGTCTAGTGGCCGCCAGGTTTTGTATTTTCGTGTACAACGTTACCGACTGATGCCGTTGGAACTGATTGTTGAAATATATTTTTTTACATCTTTTATTATTGAGCTTTGTATTTAAACGTAGTTTTCTTTCGGCTCTTGCATTTCGCAAAGTTTGAGACCGACATTTTATGTATAAAAAAAGTTCGAACGTTCAAAAAATGTTGAGGTTCAGAAAAAAGATGAAACAATTTTCAGTGAAGTTCCTACCGAAATGCAGTACCTAAACGTACTTTATTGTACTCTAATACATTTCACAAAGTTTCAGCTCGATATTTTATTTACAAAAAAAGTTCTTAGGTTCAAAAAAACATTCAGTGAACTAAAAAAGTGTGGTCGGTACTATAGGTATTTAGCTGTGTCACATGCCCTTAAGGTCATTTGAGGAGTGGTTCACGTGAACAGATTCCTACCTTACCGCCACCTTTCTTATTTCCCAACTTATTTTCACGTGAAGCGCCACATCGAGTTGAAAATTTGGGATAATAAATAAGAAGCACTAAGAAAGGTGGGTCTGGTCTTGTTCTGGTTCTTGTTTAGCATCCCAAATTTTCAACTCGATGTGACGTTTTGTGTGAATATTAGTTGGGAAATAAAAAAATTGGCGAAGGTAGGGATCTGGTCACGTGAACCACACATCACATGGCCTTAATATTGATTTTCGAATACTCAAAATTGTACAATGTGTAATTAAAAATAGTGAATAGTGTTCAATAATTTAAGATTTCAGCCTGCAAAATTGAAAATTTTTAATTTCATAGAAGTTAAAATCAAAATTGTTCAATTCCAAGGCTTACAATAAAAAATTGTTCAACTTACAAAGTGTCAATATTCAGGGTTTAAAATTAATATAAAATTAGAAATTTTGAAGTTGCTCAACTATTAAGACTTTTTCTTTCGAATTGTACAATTAACCACTCTTAATTTCAAATTCTCAAATAATAAAAGTTTCGATCTAAAATTATGCGATTTTTAGCGTTTCCAATTTAAGATTCATTAACTCCAAACATCTCAATTAACACATATTATAATTCTTACGCTTTTATTTCAAAATTCTTAAATTTTAAAAAATTTAAATTTAAAATAGTAGATTCAAAGCCATCTTTCCATAACGTCAGATAACACACACATTAAGAATAATTAAGTAAAACTGACCACTCAAGTATTCGATCCAGCTCTGTACAGTTTCTGGAGGATCAGTTTCTCTTATGTGCTTTAAAGCTTCATCCAGTAAAACATCACCAGTAGGTGCACTGCTTTTTAATATTAGTTTCCGGGACAACAATCCCCTTTTCCGCAATTGAGCTTTTTCGAGCTCCACTCGACCCCGAAGTCCCAGTTCTGCTAAGATGCAGCCACGAAGTCCTGAACTTATACAGTCATTCCAGAACGATGTGTAGCCCTGAAAAGAATTTTAGTTGTTAATTTTTTCTCCCTTAATACACTAAAATTTTGAACTGTATCAAAATAAAGAAAAAAAATTTTTTTTGAACAGTAATAAAAAAAAGGAAAGAAAAATGAGATGACTTGATTCTCAGGTATCAGGTAGAGAGCATCGGGGTTTCGTTGCTGCTTCTATCTGCTAAAATTTTTCTGGCCTTGAGAAGGGTGCTGTTTGAGTGCCCAAACGTTGGTGATTATTTTTAAAAAATGTGTTTTTTCTTGTGATTTTCTTTTCTTTTTTAGGATTTAAAAAAAATCTTTTTTCAAATTACACTAGGAACATTTTATGGTGGTTGCCCAAACTTCGTCGTTGGATTCTTGGTTTTATTTTCAGGAATGCTGCACATTAACTTGATTATTAGGCATTATGTGCAGAATCATACAGTAAATTGTGGAAAATTAAATATATACATAAAAAAGTGATGCTGAAAAATCAATTATTTTTCATGGCCGTTTATTCAAACTTAAACTGATACGCTTTATCGACATAATGGAATTCCTGTCCGGTGACGAGGGAATTTCTCACGTAAACTTATCTCGTGATATTCATATGTTAAACTTGATTGAATAATGATTTCTACTGCGGAACTTTTGCGTCAATTTTTTATATCTTCTTGAAAACTAATTTTGCTTTCTGTTTCGAATTTGCTGTCCCTGTTGAATGACCTTTTTCTACTTCGTTTCAAAAATCAATATTTTAAAAACAATTATATATGCTTGAAGCAAATCGTACTTGGGAATAATCAGAGATAATATCTTCCACCAGAAGCAAACAATAGTAGAAGATATTATAAACATGCTTCAATCTTCGAAGTGAAAGTTCCTAGCTCAAGGATCAATGACAGAAATTAATGGAATTTAAACTATCTGATGCAGAAAACCTGTTCATCGATTAAACCAGAAACCAGAACAGAATATCTTCAGATGTATTAACGATTAATAATTCTCATGGAAGTTCAAAGAATAATATTTCTAGATAATTTATTAAAACATGTACTTCAAGTTTTGAAGGATTAAATTAAAAAGATCTAAAATCTATTTTTAAATTACAAATAACCCTGAATTGATAAAAAATGTTACGGCAAAATAACAACTTGCATTTTAGAAATCATATTCTGTTAATTTAAACTTTAGAAATACCCAGCAGAGTATTAAAAGATAACGGTAAAAATTCTCATTTAATAAATATGAACACTGAACATTTTTGCATATTAGCAAATTTCTGGATTAAAACATCTACCTTTGTTTGTCCCGCGTACATTTTATTCGACCCCAAATATATGTCTAACATAGATGATTCATACAATGCTCGCATTAAAACAAAAAACTAAATTGAATCACTAATGCGTGAATATTAATGAGGATGAATGTTAGAAATAACCAAATGTGGTGTTAATATACATAGATAGATAACAAATAATGGGTCTTTGATAAGAAGCTATTCCAATAGTTTTCGGTTTTAGACGTCAATGGTCTCTAAAAATCTAATATCCACTTTTTAAATGTAGATTGTAGAGGAATATCGTGAATATGCGGGATGAAATATCAACTGATAACACGTAACTCACATTTCTAGTACCACTTTTTACAGCATGAATCATTTTCCTCTTTCGCAATATTTTTGTTTGCGTGAACTTCGATTCAAATAGTAAGATTCATCACTTAAAAGAAAAATGAACAAATGTTTATAATTTCTATACGTTTAAAAAGTTATATATACACTACTTGTCCAAATTTTGCGTTCATCTCTCTCTCTATTTTTTGTTTTGATGATTGAATAAGTAGTCTTAATTTAAGATATATCAGAAAAGTTGCTCTCTTTAAGGGCATGCATCATTTTTTTGGTGTTCACTGCGTCCACACGAATTGAGATATCGTGTTTAAACTTTAACACATAAAATAAAAAGCACTAAAGAACGTTTGTATACATCAATATATTGGTAATTTTAAAGAAAGTTTATTTATAAATTGATGGAATAGGATATTACCATTCGAGTTATAGCACTTTGCAGATCATTTTTGGTTTGATGAATTTTAGATTTTTTTTATTCGCTCATATTGAGCACTGACACCAATTTTATACTAAATCCTAAACCTTGAAAAAATTAATATAAGCAATAAAATTTGCACCTTCGTTGCAAATTAACGAATATGTATCTGCACACACGTAACCTATAATTATTTTTTTGGGCATTTTTAGCGATTTCTAGCGGAGAAAAAAAGACACTTTGAACGTCGATAAAGTCGAGATCAAGTGACTAAGTTCGTTCATGAAATTTCGGTGTAAAATGATTTTCATTTTTTTGGTCCTAAAAATAAAAGATAAA